>NC_086003.1:6925000-7152500 GCF_030014385.1 Trichomycterus rosablanca | reverse complement strand
GACCCTGTCGCCAGTTTACCACTGTTCCTTCCTTGGACCACTTTTTTAATGCATTTTCTCCATTTTTACTCCCCCTTTAGTGCATCCAATTGCTTCATGCTTGAGATCGAAGCTAACCCACGCCCCCTCCGACACGTGGGCAGCAAGCCGTATGCATCTCATCACCCACACATTGACGAGTGTTGTGCCACCTAGCGTTGCGTACGGAGAGACACATTTTTTCCTAAGAGCACTTTTTCCTCATCTCTGTGTAGGCACCTCTAATCAGCCAGCAGAGGTCGTAATTGCACCATTCTGACAGAGAGAGACCCATATCCGGCATAGTCCCGCCCACCTAAACAACAGGCCAATCGTTGTTCATGTGACCGCTCAGCCTCAGCCGGCAAGGCAGAGCTGAGATTTGATACGATGTATTCAAGATCCCAGCTCTGGTTGCAGCGTGTGTTTTGGACCATTTTTAATAGATACTGACCGCTGCAGACCGATACTCTGACCCAGTCGTCTAGCCATCACAATCTGGCCCTTGTCAAATTCACTCAAATCCTCACGCTCGCCCATTTTTCCTACTTCTAACATCAATTTTGAGGATAAAATGTTCACTTGCTGCCTAATACTGTATATCCCACCCACTAACAGGTGCCATGATGAAGAGATGATCAGTGTTATTCACTTCACCTGTCAGTGGTCATAATGTAATGCGTCGTCGGTGTATGGTCAGTGTAAACTGAGACAAACAAAGAAAAAAACAAAGACATTATAAAGTTAATTAGAAATTCCTTTATTACTTTATTAGTACTTAACAATTGCATAAATGGGAGTAATTTTAAGGTATGATCCCAATATTCTGCTGTGAACTGTCAAGTACAAAGACTACATAACAAAAGCAGATTTGTTTTCAATTGGGATAAGATACAGATACAGAGATAATAGAATTATAACAATAAAAGAGTAAATGGGCCACACAGGCACAACAGGTACAAGTCAACTGGATTCCTCGTTGCTGCTACAATTGCGGCCTCTGCTGGCCAGTCGAGGCGCCTGCCCAAGGAACGGTTGACTATCATAGATAGTCGGTTGCCGACTGCTTGTGTTTATTTATTTATTTATTAGGATTTTAACATCATGTTTTACACACTTTGGTTACATTAATGACAGGACGGGTAGTCACCGGTTACACAAGGTTCATTAGTTCAAGTTTAATATCAAACTCCAATTCACCTGGGCCGCTCAGGTGGCGCAGAGGTAAAAACACACGCTGGAACCAGAGCTATGATCTCGAATACATCGTATCGAATCTCAGCTCTGCTTGCCGGCTAAGGCTGAGCGGCCACATGAACAGTTTGTAGTTTTTTGGCCTGTTGTTCAGATATGGGCGGGACTAAGCCGGATGGGGTCTCTCTCCCATGACTGGTGCAATTACGACCTCTGCTGGCTGAAAAGAGTGCTCTCAGGGTGTGTCTCTCCGTACACAATGCAGAGCTGCACTGCACTCGTCAAAAGTGCAGGTGATAAGATGCATACGGCATGCTGCCCACATGTCGGAGGGGGCATGGGTTAGCTTCGTTCTCCTCAATCAAAGCAGGGATCGGCATGACGCAATCGGGCAATTGGACGCGCTGAAAAGATAGAAAAAGGGGAGAAAATGCATAAACAAAACAAAACAAACCAAACTCAAATTCACCTCGCTTGCATGTCTGTGGACTGTGGAAGGAAACCTGAGCTCCCGGGAAACCCACGCAGACACTGGGAGAACATGCTCCACACAGAAAGGACCCAGACCACTCTGCTTGGGAATCAAACCCAGGACTTTCTTGCTGTGAGGCGACAGTGCTACACACTGAGCCCGAATGCATGTGTGTTGGAGGGGGCATGTGATAATCTGCGGTGGAGAAGGTTGCAGGGATTGGACATGACTAGACTGGGAGGAAACAAAAAAAGTTATTATTAGATTGGATTAAAAAATATCTGGCATCCCAACATCACTAAATGTTCTTTTTTATTTATTTAATCGCTTTATAAAGCACAAGCTAGCTTAAGGATACACATGTAAACTGGATTAAATGTAAATCAAATGAAAGTATGCTTTTATATTCACAACATTATTCCCTTCTCAAAGGAACATCTTGCTGATCTTCGCTTTAAAGTGCAGCAGTTGGCTGGTGTCTAGGCTTTTCGCCATTTCCTGGGCCGACATGATTCCTTGATGGGCGCCGTCAAACAGCTCGGCGCCGATGGCGTCCCGGATTCGATCCTTCCACGCGCTCAGTTTGGGCCGGCCCTCGAAAACGTCTAGACCAGCACCTACCGGCTGAGCCATGGCACAAAAAACATGTATAATTAATAATATTTAATCTACATGCACTCTTAAAAGATGTACAGTATTTTGCCCTTTGTAGTTCTAATTACTGACTGTAGTCCATCTGTTTCTCTGCATGCTTTGTTAGCCCCCTTTCATGCTGTTCTTCAATGGTCAGGACACCCACAGGACCACCACAGAGCAGGTATTATTTGGGTGGTGGATCATTCTCAGCACTGCAGTGAGACTGACATGGTGCTGGTGAGTTAGTGTGTGTTGAGCTGGTATGAGTGGATGAAGTTTTTAAACACCTCACTGTCACTGCTGGACTGAGAATAGTCCAGCCAACAGCGCCCAGTGGGCAGCGTCCTGTAACCACTGATGAAGATCTCAAAGATGACCAACTCAAACAGCAGCAATAGATGAGCGATCGTCTCTGACTTTACATCTACAAGGTGGACCAACTAGGTAGGAGTGTCTAATAGAGTGGACAGTGAGTGTACACGGTATTTAAAAACTCCAGCAGCACTGCTGTGTCTGATCCACTCATACCAGCACAACACACACTAACACACCACCGTGTCACTGCAGTGCTGAGAATCATCCACCACCTAAATAATACCTGCTCTGTAGTGGTCCTGGGAGAGTCCTGACCATTGAAGAACAGCATGAAAGGGGGCTAACGAAGCATGCAGAGAAAAGTGCTTCTATATATCTCTAATACATCGTATCGACTCTCAGCTCTGCCTGCCGGCTGGGCTGAGCAACCGCATGAGCAACGATTGGCCTGTTGTTCATATACGGGTGGGATATTAAAGCCGGATAGAGACCCAGCAATTACGACCTCTGCTGGCTGATTGATGGCGCCTGCACAGAGACGAGAAAAGAGTGCTGTCAGGGTGTGTCTCTTTGTACACAGTGCTGATCCGCATTGCACTCGTCAAAGTGTAGGTGACAAGATGCATACGGCTGCTGCCTACGTGTCGGAGGGGGGTGTGGGTTAGCGTCGTTCTCCTCAATCAGAGCGGGGATCGGCATTGGTGGAGAGGAAGCATGACGCAATCGGGAAATTGGACGCGCTAAAAGGGAAAAAAAGGGGAGAAAATGCATATACAATAAATATATACAGTATATACACAAATAAATAAATGCCCCAGTGTTTCTGTCCACAGTCAAGTGAGCTGACTGTGCTTCGGCTCAGAGTCAACCCATGTTGTGAGATCCGCCACAGAAGCCTGTCTGTTTGCAATCCAGTGCTGTCTAAAGACTTGCTGGTCATGTGCATTCAGTTATAAAAAGGGGGCATGTGAGACTGATACAAAGCGAGAGGGCAGAGTACAATGGCCAGATTGATTCGAGTAGACAGGAAGGTTACTCACGATCACTCTACAACTGCGGTGACCAAAAAGCACCTAGAATTGCAGAGCACGTCAAATCTTAGGGTGGATAAGCTACGGCAACAGAAGAGCACATCAGGATCCACTCAGGCAGCTGGGTCGGAGTTGTTATTGGTGGTGATAAGTAGACGGTGGTGTAATGGTGTGGGGCCACACATTGGACCCCACTGCATAAATGAAGCACTATTCGAATGCCATGTGCATTCCTTTATAGCCACAATTGTAACACTTACAATGGCTACTTCTATCTTGATGGGCCATAAAGCACAAGTCATCTCAAACCAGCTCCATGAACAATGAGTCTAGAGTTGCTGATCAAGTTCAGGCCTCCTGCAGGATGTGCTGGAACAACACAAGCTTCCCCAAGCAAGCAATGGACTATCGAGTTGAATGAAAGGGCATCCTAAGTAAGTTTGGTACCTGAATGATTTCCACGATGGCAACGAGGTCAGCCAATGAGATCTGATCTCCAACGATGAAAGGCTTGTCTTGAAGGAAGTTCTCTTCAAAAACTTTAATAGTTCCATTGAGATCCTCTATAGCAGAGTCTAACTTTTCGGGGGGAACCTCAATGCCCATTTTTGGAATCATGAGCTGAAAGAAAAGAAATATGCAGGTAAACCATTAATGCACATGTAACAAGTAATCAAAAGGTCATTGGTTCAAGTCCCAAATTTGTAAGTCGCTTTGAATAAAAGAGTCTACTAAATGAAACTTCATACACAGATTTCTCTAGATTGTTCACACCTTTTATTGATGTGTAAAACCACCTCCTCGTTTCTACACTCACTGTCCATTTGATCAGCACTTTGTAGTTCTACTACAATTACTGACTGTAGTCCATCTGTTTCTCTACATACATTTTTAACCTGCATTCTCAGGATTGCACTGACACTGACATGGTGGTGGTGTGTTAGTGTGTGTTGTGCTGGTATTTTTAAATACTGTGTCCATTCACTGTCCACTCTATTAGACACTCCTACCTAGTTGGTCCACCTTGTAGATGTAGAGTCAGAGACGGTCGCTCATCTATTGCTGCTGTTTGAGTTGGTCATCTTCTAGACCTTCATCAGTGGTCACAGGATGCTGCCCACTTGATATTTTTGGTTGGTGGACTATTCTCAGTCCAGCAGGGACAGTGAGGTGTTTAAAAACTCCATCAGCGCTGCTGTGTCTGATCCACTCATACCAGCACAACACACACTAACACACCACCACAATGTCAGTGTCACTGCAGTGCTGAGAATGACCCACCACCCAAATAATACCTGCTCTATGGGGGTCCTGTGGGGGTCCTGACCATTGAAGAACAGGGTGAAAGCAGGTTAAAAAAGTATGTAGAAAAACAAATGGACTACAAAGTGAGTGTAGAAACAAGGAGGTGGTCATAATGTTATGCCTCATCGGTGTACAATATCCCAGCAACAGTGCATCACAAACATCGCACTTAAATCGTTGCACTATTTTAGCTCATGCTGTGTTCCTTTTTTTCTTTAGTCATTTTCAGTTCCACACTTCAATCGTAGACTAGCACACACCTCTTGCGAAAAATGTGAAACCACGAACCACTTTGAACAAAGAGGTGACTCTTTATGTGGTCGACTCTTCCTTAGAATAGTCATGTGTTTAGTGCCTCACTAGACCAGCAGCAATGCTAAAACTCAATCTGAGGTCTTGCAAAGATGAGTGGTAATCAAAAAGTCACTGGTTTAAGCCCCACCACGACCAGGTTGGGCCCTTGAGCAAAGCCCTTAACCCTCAATTGCTTAGACAACATACTGTCACGGTACTAAGTCGCTTTGGATAAAAGTCCGATTTATTAGCTTAACTGCATTAACTATTTCACATAGTATTTATGTCAATAAGTCAACCTCTTACCTTTAACCATAAAATCTTGGAACCGTGGAGTCGCATAGCCGAATGCTGCCAAGACAAATATTCATTAACTTTTGCTCTCTTTTCCAAATCTGCTGGGTACCAGTGATCCGCTGTCTTATATTTCTCCACCATGTAGATCATAATGGCAACACTGTGGGGTGGAAAGAGTATAATTATTTTTCATGGCTGAAGAACCTTCATAAGGAATCTAAAAGTTACCAATGTTATGAGATACAAACACACCCACAGCCACGGCCACAACTACACCCAGAAATAAACATCTCCAGACGTGGAGCAGGAACCCTGACTTTTCACCGTTGGCCACAGTACTTTTTACAATGTTAAATGATTAATACATTTAGAAGGCAACATTTCAAACTGGAATGAATTATAGTTGCAAGGAAAAGTTTGAAACCCTTTGAAAGTCCTTGATTCTGCATTACCAATACAAGTCATGATTATGGACATCACTGTTTACACATTAATTAATTATTTACAAGGCAGAATGGGAAAAAGTGAACTTTGTATTTAATAACTAACAGAACCCCCTTTCATAGCAACAGAATTTTTCTTGAATTTCTTGAAATTTTATGGTTTGCAGGTGATTTTGAAGTAATAAGCTGTAGAATTCCCTCTAATTTAAATTCAAATCTATATGATTTCAAGCCCCAGGCGGGGCGGTCCGGGTCCTTTCAGTGCGGAGTTTGCACGTTCTCCCCGTGTGTGCGTGGGTTTCCTCCCACAGTCCAAAAACATGCAGTCAGGTTCATTGGAGACACTGAATTGCCCTATAGGTGAATGGGTGTGTGTATGTGTGTGTGTGTCTGCCCTGCGATGGACTGTTGCCCCACCCGTCCAGGGTGTTACTGTGTGCCTTGCGCCCATTGAAAAGCTGGGATAGGCTTATGGGATTAGTTATTTAAATTACTAAACAGATTGTGTAAAAAACACAGGTTTGTTTCTCTCGTATTTGCCAGGCCATTTGCCATTAAATGTGGACACTACTTTTAAGTGTAGTTTCATCTATTGAGCAGACAGGCACTGAGGGCCTTTGATATGGAACACTATTACCATAATTATTAGGTATACTGTTACCAAAATACAGTGTATCACAAAAGTGAGTACACCCCTCACATTTCTGCAGATATTTAAGTATATCTTTTCATGGGACAACACTGACAAAATGACACTTTGACACAATGAAAAGTAGTCTGTGTGCAGCTTATATAACAGTGTAAATGTATTCTTCCCTCAAAATAACTCAATATACAGCCATTAATGTCTAAACCACCGGCAACAAAAGTGAGTACACCCCTTAGTGAAAGTTCCTGAAGTGTCAATATTTTGTGTGGCCATCATTATTTCCCAGAACTGCCTTAACTCTCCTGGGCATGGAGTTTACCAGAGCTTCACAGGTTGCCACTGGAATGCTTTTCCACTCCTCCATGACGACATCACGGAGCTGGCGGATATTCGAGACTTTGCGCTCCTCCACCTTCCGCTTGAGGATGCCCCAAAGATGTTCTATTGGGTTTAGGTCTGGAGACATGCTTGGCCAGTCCATCACCTTTACCCTCAGCCTCTTCAATAAAGCAGTGGTCGTCTTAGAGGTGTGTTTGGGGTCATTATCATGCTGGAACACTGCCCTGCGACCCAGTTTCCGGAGGGAGGGGATCATGCTCTGCTTCAGTATTTCACAGTACATATTGGAGTTCATGTGTCCCTCAATGAAATGTAACTCCCCAACACCTGCTGCACTCATGCAGCCCCAGACCATGGCATTCCCACCACCATGCTTGACTGTAGGCATGACACACTTATCTTTGTACTCCTCACCTGATTGCCGCCACACATGCTTGAGACCATCTGAACCAAACAAATTAATCTTGGTCTCATCAGACCATAGGACATGGTTCCAGTAATCCATGTCCTTTGTTGACATGTCTTCAGCAAACTGTTTGCAGGCTTTCTTGTGTAGAGACTTCAGAAGAGGCTTCCTTCTGAGGTGACAGCCATGCAGACCAATTTGATGTAGTGTGCGGCGTATGGTCTGAGCACTGACAGGCTGACCCCCCACCTTTTCAATCTCTGCAGCAATGCTGACAGCACTCCTGCGCCTATCTTTCAAAGACAGCAGTTGGATGTGACGCTGAGCACGTGCACTCAGCTTCTTTGGACGACCAACGCGAGGTCTGTTCTGAGTGGACCCTGCTCTTTTAAAACGCTGGATGATCTTGGCCACTGTGCTGCAGCCCAGTTTCAGGGTGTTGGCAATCTTCTTGTAGCCTTGGCCATCTTCATGTAGCGCAACAATTCGTCTTTTAGGATCCTCAGAGAGTTCTTTGCCATGAGGTGCCATGTTGGAACTTTCAGTGACCAGTATGAGAGAGTGTGAGAGCTGTACTACTAAATTGAACACACCTGCTCCCTATGCACACCTGAGACCTAGTAACACTAACAAATCACATGACATTTTGGAGGGAAAATGACAAGCAGTGCTCAATTTGGACATTTAGGGGTGTAGTCTCTTAGGGGTGTACTCACTTTTGTTGCCGGTGGTTTAGACATTAATGGCTGTATATTGAGTTATTTTGAGGGAAGAATAAATTTACACTGTTATATAAGCTGCACACAGACTACTTTTCATTGTGTCAAAGTGTCATTTTGTCAGTGTTGTCCCATGAAAAGATATACTTAAATATCTGCAGAAATGTGAGGGGTGTACTCACTTTTGTGATACACTGTATATACAATGATTGCTATGTAGTGCACACCTTTCAGCCAGGCAAAAATCACCATCTCGGATCGCGGGAACTTTTCTCATCTTGTTAATTTTGCCAAATTCTTCCCCAAAATGTTCACCTGAAAATCACAGGTAAAAGTATGACGTTAATATAAATCATTATTTTTGAAACAACAATCACACAAACACATCCAGATGATACACATATAACAGAAGCATGTAAAATACGCTGAAATAATACAACTAGAAAGTTTAGTCTGGACCATTCAGGTGTAGATCTTTACAGTCTGTGCTCCAGAAATTCCCATGAAGCATTTAATATGCAAAGAAACCATTAAAGATCCCACACCACACTTAGTGGCACATGGCAGCACATATATTCAAATGTAATCTGCTCAGTTGTAGGTTATACAAGTACCACATTATCATTTCCCATTGCTCAGGGATCGATATTTAGGGTCTCTTACACCAAGTAATGTCTTACTGCATTAGCCCTTAATTATTTTGGGTCAGTAGAGGTGTATGCCTTGAAGGCTGGGCATGGAGACTTGGGTTAGTATGCAGTTAGTATGTGCCTTACTGTGCAAACTGCACAAATCTTGCTGCGCTTCCTCTTTCTGCCATGTCCAGGTAGTGTAGCCAGTGTTTCTTGAACTTGAGCAAATCGCTTCCAAGTGCATCCTATTCCTTGTTTGTTCAGGGCAATTATCTTATCTCTTAACCTCTTGACTTCACAGTCAACAAACCCCTAGCAAGACCAACTATTTGACGTGTTTGATCTCAAGTCCACCTTATGCAACTAATGATTAGTTGAATTAGGGGTGCTTAAGGCAACACCTGATTTGCAAATGTGTGCTCTTGTGAGAGATTATATTCAGAGGGTTGAATAATTCTAAGTGACATTTAATGTTGTATTTAAAGAAACCACTTGTCATATTGGCTGTAATGAGCTATTAAATTGTTCTTTGTTTGAATGGTTTATTGCAAACATCTGAAATTCTGCAGATAAACCTAATTTGCTATGGGGGTTCAAGAATTCTGATTGCAACTGTAGCTGAATTAAGATTTAACAATCAATCTAATATAACTTGATAGACAAGTTCCCTTTTAATGAGTTTTCGTAAGTAAACTTGTATTCAAATCAACTGAAAAATATCGCTCATATGCATATACATTGATCAGCCATAACATTAAAACCACCCCCTTGTTTCAACACTCACTGTTAATTTTATCAGCTCCACTAGTTCTACAATTACTGACTGTAGTCCATCTGTTTCTCTGCATGCTTTGTTAGCCCCCTTTCATGCTGTTCTTCAATGGTCAGGACTCTCTCAGGACCACTACAGAGCAGGTATTATTTAGGTGTTGGATCATTCTCAGCACTGCAGTGACACCATGGTGGTGTGTTAGTGTGTGTTGTGCTGGTATGAGCGGATCAGATACAGCAATGCTGATGGAGTTTTTAAACACCTCACTGTCAACCAAATATACCCAGCCAACAGCCCCCCCGTAGGCAGCGTCCTCTAACCTCTGACGAAGATCTCAAATATGTCCAACTCAAACAGCAGCAATAGATGAGCGATCGTCTCTGACTTCACATCTACAAAGTCGACCAACTAGGTAGGAGTGTCTAATAGAGTGGACACGGCATTTTAAAATGAGAGTGGCATTTGAGAGTGATCCACTACCTAAATAATACCTAATGTGTAGTGGTCCTGGGAGAGTCCTGACCATTGAAGAACAGCATGAAAGGAGGCTAACAAAGCATGCAGAGAAACAGATGGACTACAGTCAGTAATTGTAGAACTACAAAGTGCTCCTATATTGTAAGTGGAGCTGATAAAATAGACAGCGTGTGTAGAAATCATGAGGTGGTTTTAATGTTATGGCTGATCAGTGTATACACTTTTGAGTAACATAAAGGAAAAAGGGGGTGGGGGTGGGGGGTGGAATGCCCTTTGTGACCATTTTTTTAATGATTAACTACAGATAGTGATTTCTCTGTGTCATAAAAAATAGCAATTGCACCCTCAAAACCCATGATGATGGAAAGCTTTCTTGACTGTGGACAGTCACTCATGTTCCAGCAACTTTCATAGTTCCATAGCTTTCAAATGTATGGAACTAAAACATTCAGTCACAGAAAAGAACATTGCATGAATAGGGATGCATGGTGTAAAATCATAACATGTGCATTAATAGCATTTTGCATTAATAAATGATAAAATAGTGCATTAGAACAGATTTCAAGCTATGATGAACCCTACATACTTTCATACTTTATAGTATGTATAGTATGTATTAATAATACATACAGCCCATATACTATGTAGTATGCTAGTACAGTATTCGACTTCGAACTCTTCATATGTGAACGCTTCAGCCTACCTGCCATTAAAGAAATATTCTTGTGTTCAAATGGGATGTTGTTCTTCTTGGCGAAGATGTAAACCGAGCGACAAGGCTGCGATAAAAGGTCCAAATAAACTTCCAACACCATTTTTACGCGATATTTACCACCTTTACTTGTTCTAAACTGCCTCCTAAGTTCAAACCCACACAAACGTCGCTGACTCACAGCAGAGCTCGAGCCACCACGTATTAAAAAACCTTTATACGATAAACCACGCCCACATATCATAACAAGCCCCGCCCATTTCCCTATATGTATATTTCACCTCCTTGTTTCTACACTCACTGCCCATTTTATCAGCTCCACTTACCATATAGAAGCACTTTGTAGGTCTACAATTACTGACTGTAGTCCATCTGTTTCTCTACATACCTTTTTAGCCTGCGATCTTCAATTGTCAGGATCCTCACAGGACCACCACAGACCAGGTATTATTTGGGTGGGGGATCATTCTCAGCACTGCACTGACATGGTGGTGGTGTGTTAGAGTGTGTTGTGCTGGTATGAGTGGATCAGACACAGCAACGCTGATGGAGTTTTTAAACACCTCACTGTCACTGCTGGACTGAGAATAGTCCACCAACCGAAAACATCCAACCAACAGCGCCCCATGGGCAGCGTCCTGTGACCACTGATGAAGGTCTTGAAGATGACCGACTCAAACAGCAGCAATAGATGAGCGATCGTCTCTGACTTTACGTCTACAAGGTGGATCAACTAGGTAGGAGTGTCTAATAGGCCGCTCAGGTGGCGCAGCGGTAAAAACACGCGCTGCAACCAGAGCTGGATTCCGGATACATGGTATCGAATCCAGCTCTGCCTTACCGGCTCGAGGCTGAGTGGCTACGTGAACAACGATTCACTGTCACTACAGTGCTGAGAATGTGGTGGTCCAGTGGGGGTCCTGACTCAGGAGTTATAAAATATCGTGTCCACTCACTGTCCACTCAATTAGACACTCCTACCTGGTTGGTCCAGCTGCATTTTGGTCCGCCTGCATTTTTTCACCTACACATTGATGAGTGTTGCACCACCTAGCGTTGCATGCGGAGAGACACACCCTAAGAGCATTGTGCAGGTGCCTCTAATCAGCCAGCAGAGGTCGTAACTGCACCATTCTGACAAAGAGAGACCCACTTCCGGCCCCTTGTCCCACCCCCCAACTGAACAACCGGCCAATCGTTGTTCATGTGGCCACTCAGCCTTCAGCCGGCAAGGCAGAGCTGAGATTTGATACAATATATTGGAAATCCCAGTCTGGTTGCAGCGTGTGTTTTTACCGCCCTAAGTGATGTTCCAGTTCACCACAGTCCACCTTAGAAGGGTGTCCCAATATTTTTGTACATTTACTCTCTAGTGTATTTGCTATAATTTGATAACTCCGGTGTGAATGGCACAAAAAGTCAATCCCATACATTACTTCTATGCTTCAAATAATTTGGAAAAGACTCTTCCCTATTCCACTATTCCACTGAGGTACACGAAGACATGGCTTGACGAGTTTGGTAGTTTGGTGTGTCACGAATCAAGCCTCTATGCTCCTGGAATTTATGTGCCACGTACCTCTCTCCAGGAGCGCATGCTGAACTGTTTTCAGTCTCAAGCCAACGCCCCTCATTATGATTGGTCCCCTGCTAATTATCCACAGCTGCACCTCGTTTAAGGTGTAGTGTTTGTGGCTCCTTCGGTGGGGTCTATTGTGGTTTGGTCTTGTCATGGTCTTGTCATGCTTAGTGTTAGTCTTATTCATGTCTTGTGTTAGTCTAAGATCATGTTTAGCCTTAGCTGAGGGTCTAGTATAGTTTAGTCAGGTTTCTTGTGTGTTTAGATTAACATTAGCTGTTAGTGCAGCGGGTGGCATGGTGGCTCGGTGGGTGGCATGGTGGCTCGGTGGGTAGCACTGTCGCCTCACAGCAAGAAGGTCCTGGGTTCGATCACCAGGCGGGGCTTAGGATGTGTGTTTGTGTCTGGTCTTGTTTGTGTTTTGTTATTGTTAAACGTTGGTAAATATCTCTGCATGTGTGTCCGCCCCCCTTATGTCACGTCCGTAGCCCTTTGTTACATGGTGTTAGAAACTGTTGCTGCCTACACAAAACCCATAAACTCACTGAACAACTTTGGGGTGCCTCTTATTATTGAGTTGAGTTTAAGACACACCCATTGCTTACAGGCAGTGCTGGATCGGTATGATGGGTAGGGCCCAACGGGCAAAAAATAATTGGAAGTTATTGTAGGATGTGTTCAACAACATCTCAGCTGGTCTATGGTCTAAACTTACAGACTTAGCAGCTCCAAAATAGACCATAACTTTAAGTAAACCCTGCTGTTGTTTATTTACCTATATGTAATTGTCCATTTATTTAACACCTATTAAGATTGATGGACATTTACTGTGATATTACTCTATTACAGGAGTAGATACAATTTCAAGCTGCCCATAATACAGGGAAGCACTGCAACCTGTCACATATCCAGCCCGTCTAGGCTTTAGAAGTTTAAGCTCTCATAGCGCTTTTCCACCAAAAGAACCATGGTTCTTGAACCGGTTCTGTTCAGGTTTCTTAGAACCTTGGTGTTCTGTAGAGAACCGACGCGCGTTTCCACCAGTTTTTGAGAACCAAGCCTGCGTCATCAACGGTGGGCGTTGCTTAACAAAGGTAAAGAGTAGTAATATCATGGCGGAGCGTGTAGATTATCTGTGGGGATTTGTGCTGTTGTTACAGATGTTCGTTTTTATGCAAAAAGCAGACGTAGACGTGTTTGTCGCAGTTGTTGTTTTCTTCAGTTCATTGATGTGAGAAGCGTTTTGCGCTTCGGTCTCACCGCGACTCTCGGCGCAAATAACCAACTTGCTCAGCGCTCGAATCGAGAGATAAAACACTAAAGTTCCACAACACGAACAAACATCTGTGTGAAATAACCATCAAATCTACTCTAGAATACAACATGTATCTGTGTTTAGCTGGATTTACTTCACATGTGGTGTTCATGCAGCTCGGGGTTCGAAATCTTCGAAGTCGAAAAAGCTTCACGTAAAAAATAAAGCGTAACGTGGCTGAATGTACTAAAAGTACGACATAGAAACACTACATTTCTCACCGTTATTACTGGTTATAAGTGCTCTGTACTGGTTATAAGAGCTCTGTATTGGTTATAAAAGCTATGTACTGGTTATAAATGCTCTGTACTGGTTATAAGAGCTCTGTACTGCCCAAATTCATCGGTCGTTGTTGTAGTACAACAAGACACGTTACGCTTTATTTTTCACGTTAAGCATTTTTCGTTCTGTCCGGGTCACTTTTAACACGTCATATCACACAATTCATCTTTTTTAAATGCTTTGAAAATATCACAAAATTTAATCAGGTGAACTTTAAAAGATAAAAATTCAGCGTCAAGCTCCATACGAGACACCAGCCCAGTGGTTTAGCAAAGCACCCAAACCTCGACACTGTGACACGCCCACCGATTATGTCAAGGTTCGTGCTGAAAAACCAAGTATTCTGTGGCCAGATTAGAACGTTAGTTCGCTGTCTGGAACCTCTTTTTTCGGTGGAAACATGCAAAGTTCGCGGACCAGAACCGGAACCGTTCCGCATCGGTGGAAAAGGGGTATCAGTCTCCAGTCAACACCTCTTTTGCTACAGCTGAAGCTCATCTGAGCTAAAAGGATCTAAGAAGGCAGCTGGGAAACAGTTTTTGGAGACTATTTGATATGACTTTGCTTTTGTCGGTTTGCTCCTTGCTCCTGTTATTTTGATTTGGATTATTTGATGCGACTCTGTTCTGTCTGTTTGGATTTGTTTAATTAGACTCTGTCCCGTCGGTTTGCCTTGCTTTTGCCTTGGTCTGTTAGCCTTAGCTCTGTTTAGCCCTGTTTATTCCTGTTAGCTCTACTCTCTATGTTGTTTGTTTTAGTCAGGTTCTTGTTTAGTTTAGGATCCATGTTTAGCTCTAGTTAGGTTGTATGTTTAGATTAACATTTAGTTTGGCCGCTCAAATGGCGCAGGGGAAAAAACACACGCTGGAACAAGAGCTGGGATCTCGAATACGTCGTATGGATACGATAAGATTGCTCCAACGCCAGTTCCCTGTAAATAGGTAATGTGTGCTGGCCTCATACGCCCACAGAAGACATGAAGGCCCAAGCAAATTAATGCTAATGAGGCACATATGACTTGTCAGTTAAAAGGAACCAACACATCAATCATCTGCGCCTCCATGCCCCTTTGCCAGCCAAAATGGCAATGTAGGAAGACACGACTCCAAAAATTGCTCACTGCTAAACTTTAATGTACCAGAAAAAATAAAATAGTAATTATGGGCGGCACAGAGGCTCGGTGGCTAGCACTGTCGCCTCACAGCAAGAAGGTCCTGGGTTCGAACCCCAGCCAGGGCGGTCCCAGTACTTTCTGTGTGGAGTTTGCATGTTCTCCCCGTGTCTGCGTGGGTTTCCTCCGGGAGCTCCGGTTTCCTCCCACAGTCCAAAAACATGCAGTCAGGTTAATGTGTGTGTGTCTGCCCTGCGATGGACTGGCGCCCTGTCCGGGGTGTAACATTTAGTTGGGCCACTCAGGTGGCGCAGCGGTAAAAACACACGCTGGAACCTGCCGGCTAGGCTGAGCAGCCACGTGAACAACGATTGGCCTGTTGTTCGGATATGGGTGGGACTAAGCCGGGTGGGGTCTCTCTCTCATGACTGGTGCAATTACGACCTCTGCTGGCTGCACAGAGATGAGAAAAGAGTGCTCTCAGGGAGCGTGGGTTAGTTTCGTTCTCCTCAATCAGAGCGGGGATCGGCATTGGTGGAGAGGAAGCATGACGCAATCGGGCAATTTGACATGCTAAAAGGGAGAAAAAGGGGAGAAAATGCATAAACAAAATATATTTAAAACTTCGCATTGTTCTTGTTTAGATGAGCATTTAGCTTTAGCATTAGCGATTAGCATTTAGCATAGGTCGTGTGTTTGTGTCTTGTTCCAACCTATCTTGTGTAATCCCTGTCGTGTCTTTTGGTTATCATTAAACTCCTTGTTAACATCTCTGCATGTGTGTCCACCCCCATGTCCGTCATAGTCTAGTGTTACAAACCCCACATCATGATGGTCCCTTCACCATGCTTCACACTTGGAATGAGGTTTTGATGTCGATGTGCTCTGCCTTTTTCCCTACCAGGTTTAATTTCAAGGCTTAGAGGGGTAAAAATTCCTGATCTATTTTTCTTTTCCAGTCTACTCTACACCACCATGTTGATAATAATCTCTCGGTTTATCAGCTCTTTCTGTCCTATCCACTGGGGGACACTTTAGTTTCCACATGTTCCAGCACGTCTCACAAACTCCTGAGCCCACACTAAGGATTCCTACCCTCAACTCTATAATGGAAAACAAATTCTTTGTGTTCCCACAGACTCAACATCAACCAGATTTGACTGGAACTTTTACTAAATATTCTTGCTCGACCAGATTTGTGTGGAGAGACTCCAGTGGCCTGCCCAGATCCCTGATTTTACTTATGGCCTAGTTTTTGAATTGGGTTTAAACAAGCTTAGGTCAGATTGATCTACTTTAAATCAGGTTTATCTACTTTTGGCAATATACACTGAGCCGAAGTCCATCTGTTTCTCTACATATTTAACCTCCTTTTACTCTGTTCTTCAGTGGTCAGGACCCTCACAGGACCACTACAGAGTAGGTATTATTTGGGTGGTGGATGATTCTCAGCATTGCAGTGACACTGACATGGTGGTGGTGTGTTAGTGTGTGTTGTGCTGGTATAAGTGGATAAGACACAGCAGCGCTGCTGGAGTTTTTAAACACCTCACTGTCCCTGCTGGACTGAGAATAGTCCACCAACCAAAAACATCCAACCAACAGTGCCCTGTGAGCAGTGTCCTGTGACCACTGATGAAGGTCTAGAAGATGACCGACTCAAACAGCAGCAGTAGATGAGCGATCGTCTCTGACTTTACATCTACAAGGTGGACCAACCCGGTAGGAGTGTCTAACAGAGTGGACAGTGAGTGGACACGGTATTTAAAAACTCCAGCAGCGCTGCTGTGTCTGATCCACTCATACCAGCACAACACACACTAACACACCACCACCATGTCAGTGTCACTGCAGTGCTGAGAATGATCCACCACCTAAATGATACCTGCTCTGTGGTGGTCCTGTGGAGGTACTGAGCATTGAAGAACAGGGTGAAAGCAGGCTAAAAATGTATGTAGAGAAACAGATAGACTACAGTCAGTAATTGTAGAACTACAAAGTGCTTCTATATGCACAATATCTGTGTAATACATACCTCAACATAATGCAAAATGAACCATTCCGAATGGCTTTGAAATTCTGTGAGTAGTTCTTCAACATACAGTGTGTACAAACAGGACCAAGACAAGATCTTAAAACTGGAATCTATTTTACTTGTAATTATAATCATTACTACATTCATTAGTGTTTCAGCAATTTAAAATCCCAAATGCACTGTACCAAAATGCCCACTTAATCCATTTGCCCTATGAGGACTTAATCAGATAAAAAAAGACATTTAAAAGGGTTGTAAAAAAGGGTTCAATCCCCAGATCAGATAACAAGCCATGATAACACTGTGCAGCATAAGGTGTGTCCTCAAACAGACGACTGGTGTAACAAAAGAATAGGTGGAAAGATGTGCAGGTCCTACAGAAAGCTCATCACTGTGCCTTTTTTTCCCACCTGCCACAGCTCCAGCGGGTAGAACCGAATCACAATGCTGTAGACACACACACAAAAAGATTACAGTCAGTTCTTTACATCTTTACCTTGTGAGCTTTGGGTCATTTCCTCCAATTTGTTAGACTCAAACCTAGTTTCCTGACACCCGGGAGCAGATTTCACTCTTAATTGCTCTTATAACCCTCCGATTTCATTGTTTCTGTAACACAATAGGCAGCAAAGCAGCCACAAAACATTATGGATCCTCCACCATGTTACAATGTAAGGTGCACTATAAATATAGATAACAAAACAGAGCTCTAGTTTGGTTTAATTGGCTTTTAATAACCGCCCATATCAAATACTACATAATTCTGCTTACTTTTAAAGCCCTTCATGGCCTCGCCCCATACTACCTTAGTATAGTTCTTCACCCTCTGGCACAGGCCTTCTAGCTGTTCTTCTAGCCGGTGTTTTAGTTCCTCAGTCCCCAAACTCTGGAACTCCCTTCCTCTCCCTTGACCTTATTATTATTATTTATTATGTGTCCTTATAACATTGGTTTGTCTGCAAGTTTTAGCAAAGATTAGTTGCTCTTTTTATGACTTTTCCTAAGCAATGCGGTCAATGGGGTCCTCCCTGGCATGTAGTACAGGATGAGTAGCAACTTCTTGATAACACCCTGAACTGCTGAAGCTGGAATGCCAAGGTCTTTTGACATAGTTTTGTACCATTTAGACTGCCTGTGTTAGGTGATCAAAGCATTTCTGGTATGCTCAGACAGTTCTTTTGTCTGTGCCATTGTGCATAACAAACAGAGAATTAACCTGGCCTTTTTAAGCATCAAAGCCACAATTTATAGGCTAAATATAGTCATGTGAGCACTGACAGGTGGGGACAGGTGAGTCTAATTTCTAATCACAGGTTAGTATTTAGATTCTGTGCTTTGTTTCAACTGAACTAGGGGTGTAATTAATCATGTCCTGGCAGGCATTGTTTTAATTTTGTGATTTTTGTGTCTTGTGCTGTTCTATATTAACCATTAAGCATAACATAAGAGTTATAAATTGGATATCCAAGCAGTTTCACTAAACACTAATGTTATCTAAATGCCAATAATGTTATCGCACATGATGTACAACCCCAAATCAGAAAAAGTTGGGACAGTATGGAAAATGCTAATAAAATAAAAATGCAGTGTTTCTTACATTTACTTTGACTTTTATTTGATTGCAGAATGGATGAACCTGAGATGTTTCATGTTTTATCTGCTCAACTTCATTTCATTTATTAACAAACATCCATTCCTGCATTTCAGTCCTGCAACACATTCCAAAAAAGTTGGGATGGGGGCAAATTAGGGCTAGTAATGAGGTGGAAAAAAACTAAACAATGATGCAATTATTATTATTATTTTTTTTTTTTCCCTTTTTGCACTTCCAATTGTTCAATTTGCATCGTGCTTCCTCTCTGTCTATGCCGGTTCCTGCCCTGACCGAGGAGATCGAAGCTAACCCATATCCCCTCCGAAACATGGGCAGCAGTCGGATGCATTTTTGCCACCCACACGTTGATGAGTGTGGCGCCACCTAGCGTTGCATGCGGAAAGACACACCCTAAGGGCACTCCTCCTCATCTCCGTGTAGGCGCCTCTAATCAGCCGGCAGAGGTCGTAATCGCATTCTGACATAGAGAGACCCACATCCGGTTCTTTGTCCCGCCCCCCAACTGAGCAACCGGCCAATCGTTGCTCATACAGCCACTCAGCCTCGAACCGGTGAGGCAGAGCTGGATTCAATACGATGTATCTGGAATCCGACTCTGGTTGCAGCGTGTCTTTTTAGTCTTTTAAGTGTGGTGAAAAGGAATAGCATAGCAACATTACACAGTGATAAATGCTTTACTGTCCCAACTTTTTTTGGAATGTGCTGCAGGTCTGGAATGCAGGAATGGATGTTTATTAATAAATGAAATATCTCAGGTTCATCCTGTCTGCAATCAAATAAAAGTCAAAGTAAATGTAAGAAACTCTGTGTTTTTTTTTATTATTTGCTTTTTTCATGCCGTCCCACCTTTTTCTGATTTGGGGTTGTACATGATTCATGTACAAAATTCATGGCAAAACACAATTTCAGTTTTAAATGAAGTGCACAGTGCATACAAGTAAATCTGTTTGGCCTTGAGAAGAGAATTAAGCCTGGGTCTTTGGTAGTTTCATCCCAATCACTTTAGTGCCACCTAGCTGCAGCAAAGCAGCCCATAAAATACAACTACATTATAATAAAATGTTCACTATGCATCTCCTGTTCATCTGATCATCTTGTCAACCTTAAATCAAACTTATTAATAATCACAATCAGTCTTCTACTGACCGGTCTTGGCTGAGCCCCAGCTCCTGGGTGAGGAACTGGGAGATTTTAGCACTGTGCTCCTTGTTTTTCTCCGCCGTGTCAGTCACAGCAATGGCAGAAACCGAGAGCATCACAGCGGGGGAACACGAGCCAGCAATGAGCATGGGCAAATCAGGCTTCACCACCACGTTCATCCTCTAAAATAGTCAATGACAAATACAGAAGCATCATATTAATGAGCTACAGTGTAAGCCTGGTGTCAGGCTTACCCCCTGTTAATTGGCTCCAGCTCCCCTCTTAAACCCCCTCAGATGAGGGACAGCTGGAGCCAATTAACAGGGGGGAACCAATCATAAAAGGGGTGTTGGCTCAAGACTGAGAGAGCTCCCAGAGAGAGGGGTGTGGCACATGGGAGCACAGGAGCTCCAGCAGGAGCACACAGAGGCTGGATTTGCGACACCTGGAATAATACTAGATCTTGATAACATTATTTACTTCATCAACGACACTGACACAGGTACTAGTGATGGGTCGGTCGCGGGATCCGGCTCTAAGAGCCGGCTCTTTAAAGTGAACGACGGGATCCGGCTCCTGATTGGGAGCCGATTCGTTTTTTTCCGTTTTTTTTCTGTCAAAGTCGCACGTGATTGGTCAAGATACGTGGTGGCGTTTGTGTGTTTACACTGAGTTTTTTAACAGGGCAGATCATAACAGAAAAGAGAAACAGGATCAACCCATCACAGATGAGCTGCTTGATTTTTCTGAATGCTAATCTTCACTAAATACTTACAAATACTGTCACCTGGATGCTGATTTTTCTTTTTGTTTTGCACATTTTCATTTATATTTTGTTGAGTGATGCTTCGTTGATGTTGTGTTGTTTCACTCTAGATGCTTGTTTATTTTGTTTTGTTTATTAAGATTTTAACGTCATGTTTTACACTCTTTGGTTACATTCATGACAGGAACGGTAGTTATTCATTACACAAGATTCATTAGTAGATTCATATCGAACACAGTCATGGACAATTTAGTATCTCCAATTTACCTCACTTGCATGTCTTTGGACTGTGGGAGGAAACCGGAGCACCCGGAGAAAACCCACACGGAAAGGACCCGGACCGCCCCACCTGAGGATCGAACATAGGACCTTCTTGCTGTGAGGCGACAGTGTTACCCACTTAGCCACCGTGCCGCCGCACTCTAGATGCAAATTTACAAATAATATACACAATCAGATCTTGTCTAATTGAGATGGGTCTTTGTTTTGGTATTTTATCATTTATTGTTGTAGCTAGGGCTGTCGCGGTGAAAGAATTTCCCCTTGCGATATTCAGCCTGTCTTAATATCGCGGTATGCGGTGATATCGCCATTTTTTTGGTTTTTGAAAATTACTTAATTTATCTGGATTTTAGAGCTATATAAACAAGCTTTATTGTTAGGCTATGATTGGGTATATTATTGCTTTATAATGACAAAGATGAGACAGCTTTAAGACCAATGAAATGCGTGTTTAATGTTAAATACAGAACAGAGCAGGGATGCGCGTCTTTTCTCTATTAAAAAAAGCTTTAAATTAAGCTTCTAGCCTAGGCTAGATATACACTGTGAAACGAAAAAAAAAGAGTTCAGGCTAAATATTCTAAATGCACATCTAATCAAAATATGGTAAAAAAAAATTTGAATTAATAATAAAGTCTGTAAGAGTTTAAACCTGCGTTATCATGCGCGCTAGAAGAACCAACATGTTCACCTGATGTGGTTTAGAGAGGATCTGAGTGGGGTAGTGATGTTCCCGACGTTACCGATGTTACACTAATACACGTGTACTGATCCTGCATGCGACTTTACAGAGCAAAGCAAATCTAGCCTGGTTATCGCGCCACTATTAACTATCTATTTAGTAGGTATAATTAACATAACAATATATACTACATTTTAAGTTATTATTCGTTTCAATACATTTTTATTCAACGAAAAAATTCATTTAAATCATTCCAGCAAGCCAGCAAGAGAATATTTGCAGGCTGCACTGCCATATTAACCGTCATTAAGTGTTTAAGTACGCCAAGGCTGTTTAAATATAGTCTAAATTACAAGTATTTTATTGAGTGTGAACTCAATTTGATCATTAATAAACTTGCCTATAATTCATGTTGCGATTGTTTACATTTTAAAACACAAAGCCTGAAACTCAGCAGCAACGGATGCAAACAGTTGGCAGGAAAATGTCGCTCTTAGCTCATTTTCATTATGAATTTATTTAACATTTATTACGCCCGAATGTAAGCGTAAAACAAGATGGACCCTGCAACAAAAAAACAAAAACAAAAAAAAGATTAGAAAGAAAGAAAGAAAAAACGTGAATATCGCGGTGATGCGGTTGCTTGGCATGCCCTGCGGTTGGCTGGTCTATACCGCGATATCTCAAAATTGCGGTTAGCGCGACAGCCCTAGTTGTAGCACACTGTTCCATGTTGAGTATATAAAAAAGGCATTTAAATAATAAACATTTGATACAATATTTTTTAACATTAGTAATTCATTTTACATGTAATTTGGTAATAAATTAATTTAAGCAACAAAAAAATCTAAGGAGCCACTTGAGAGCCGAAAGAGCCGGCTCTTTTTAGTGAGCCGAGCCAAAAGAACCGGCTCTCTAAAAAGAGCCGAAATTCCCATCACTAACAGGTACATTCCTGAAACTGTAGATAATACCAAACCTTATATATCGTATATTCTTCTTATTCTTACATAACTGTATATAAAATATGAATTTAAAAATTAGGAACCATAAGAAATATACAATACATAATAATAAAGCATTATTATGATGTAACAACATTTTAACAACTAAAGCATACAGCTTTTTTCATTCTCTATCAAGTCAAGAGTTTTTATCTTTTTACTTACTGAAAGCACTTTACATTCTGCTTTAAAATTAGTTTTAATTGGGCTATAGAGCAGACTCTTCTGTGGGTGATTTTTAAAAGACCACAACTTATATCTTCAATCCCAGATCAGTCATTTTAACACCTGTGGTTGGTCCAGAGGTTCGAATACTTTTCTCAACAGGAACTTATGATGATAAATCAATTGATGGACACATCATTAAAACCACCTCCTTGTTTCTACACTCACTGTTCATTTTATCAGCTCCACTTACCATATAGAAGCACTTTTAAGTTCCACAATTACTGACTGTAGTCCATAAATTCCTCTACATGCTTTGTTAGCCCACAGGACCACCACAGAGCAGGTATTATTTGGGGGGTGGATCATTCTCAGCACTGCACTGACACTGACATGGTGGTGGTGTGTTAGTGTGTGTTGTGCTGGTATGAGTGGATAAGACACAGCAATGCTGCTGGAGTTTTTAAACACCTCACTGTCACTGCTGGACTGAGAATAGTCCACCAACCAAAAACATCCAGCCAACAGCGCCCCGTGGGCAGCGTCCTGTGACCACTGATGAAGGTCTAGAAGATGACCGACTCAAACAGCAGCAGTAGATGAGCGATCGTCTCTGACTTTACATCTACAAGGTGGACCAACTAGATAGGAGTGTCTAACAGAGTGGACAGTGAGTGGACACGGTATTTAAAAACTCCAGGAGCACTGCTGTGTCTGATCCACTCATACCAGCACAACACACACTAACACACCACCACCATGTCAGTGTCACTACAGTGCTGAGAATGATCCACCACCTAAATAATACCTGCTCTGTGGTGGTCCTGTGGGCTAACAAAGCATGTAGAGAAACAGATTGACTACAGTCAGTAATTGTAGAACTACAAAGTGCTTCTATATGGTAAGTGGAGCTGAGAAAATGGACACAGTGCAGAATGTATGTTAACACTACAAGGTCAGCTCTGCTCCATTAAGAAATGATGTCCAGTTATAGCACGTATAAAAACGTATTCTTTATTCTGTTTTGCGAAGTCGGTTTAAACTTTGTTAGTTGCTCTATTAACTTCACCGTTTATAACGCGTATTTTAACGTTAATACAGCTACAGCTATTTCAGATTTATTCGCTCATTTTAGCAACATTAGCTACAATACTCACGTCCTCTGGTTTTCCAAGAGCAGCCGCTGTGGTGGAGCACAGCTTTTTCAGAAATTCTTCAGAGAATTTACTTGCAGGTAAATTCGTTTCTAAATCAATAAACGGCATCTTTATTCTTTATTATACTCCGTCTGGTTAAACTGTAACTTCTGCTTCAATTCTGCATTATACACTACAGCGCCGAAAAGAATCCGCCCCAGTTTCTGATTGGCTGAAACGCAAAGATGCTTGTTCGTTTCCAGCTGTGATTGGTCAGACTAGTTGAGGCCAGTTCTGCATTTTATTACTGTTTGCTTAATTTCAAGCAGGACACGAAGGCAGACAGGGACGAGTTTAATACACACTACATGATCAAAAGTGTGTGGACACCTGATCTAACTGGACATCTAATTCCAAAATAATTATCAGTTTGTGGTTGTAACAGCCTTCACTTGTTCGCAAGGCTTTCCACAAGATTTGGAAGTGTGTCTGTGGGAAGATGTTCCATTTACCAAAAGCACATTTATAACGTGAGGTGTTGGAGAGGATTCGACATTTGAATTCATCCAAAAGATGTTAAATGCTTCTCAAACCAGTTTTAGTGGACATGAGCACAACCAGTGGCATAACTAGGGGCTCATGTATATATAAATTAAATTAAATATTATAAAATTTTTAATCTAACTTTTTATTTGGCTGTTTGTGCCACATACATGTGTGTCTCTGTGGTAATTAACTGTATTTCAGATGAATTAGGATGTAAAGCGCATGAACTGTCCGATGATAAACTACTTTTAGCGGTTTTCACTATTTTTACGTGTTGATGAAAAGATGAATGAAATCACGCAAGCTTTGTAACGAGTATTTCCATTGGCTGCTAGAGCTGTCCATCAAAACCGTGTAGCTCCGCCTCCTCCTCCGGTAAAAAGTGAAACTCTGTGTGATGTTTCATCTCTACAGTTTATTCAGGTTATTCTATCACATGGTTATAAACATGATTTATATTTGTGATGTTTGTAGTTGTTTAAAAACACATTCGTATCTGATATTTATATGGACTAAGCGTTTACATGGACTGTTTTAATTAACACTTTTTTTATATACCTACAGTCAATTACTTATAGATAATGTTTGCTAACTTGACTGTTTCAGGTATTTATAGGTGTTTAAATGGTAATGTAGAACAGTATTTCTTAGTATTCTTTCTGCACAAACACAGTATTAAAGGGTTTTCTTAATAGATCTATGAAATAATCATATCTGTGTTTTGATGCTTTATTGATGCCTTATTTTAGATCAAAACATTATGGTTGGTGCACCTGTTTTCAGTGTCGGGGTTATAAACAGGAAAAGATCCTCACTTTTGTCAGATAATGTGCTTTCTACAATGAATTTAGATTTAATAATTTTATCATATTTTATGAATGTTTTATTGGTAAACACGTTCTTGCAATAACAATGTGCATAACTGTTCAAATTTTGCTTAATTATTAGTTTGCGATTAATTGAGATGAATACATATATATTAGGGCTGTCACACGATTAAAAATTTTAATCGAGATTAATCGAGATTCATTTTGTTCTTTAATCGCGATTAATCTCGATTAAAATTTTAATCGTGTGACAGCCCTAATATATATATACATATATATACAGTGGGGCAAAAAAGTAAGCTCCTTCGTTGCCCGAGCGGTGTGTTTGGGATCATTGTCATGCTGGAAGACCCAGCCACGTTCCATCTTCAATGCTCTCACTGATGGAAGGAGGTTTTGGCTTAAAATCTCACGATACATGGCCCCGTTCATTCTTCCCTTAACACGGATCAGTCGTCCTGTCCCCTTTGCAGAAAAACAGCCCCAAAGCATGATGTTTCCACCCCCATGCTTCACAGTAGGTATGGTGTTCTTGGGTTCTTCTTCTTCCTCCAAACACAACAAGTTGAGTTTTTACCAAAAAGTTCCATTTTGGTTTCATCTGACCACATGATATTCTCCCAATCCTCTTCTGGATCATCCATATGCTCTCTGGCAAACTTCAGACGGGCCTGGATATGTACTGGCTTAAGCAGGGGGACACGCCTGGCACTGCAGGATTTGAGTCCCTCTCGGCGTAGTGTGTTACTGATGGTAGCCTTTGTTACTTTGGTCCCAGCTCTCTGCAGGTCATCCCTCAGGTCCCTCCGTGTAGTTCTGGGATTTTTGCTCACCGTTCTCATGATCATTTTGACCCCACGGGATGAGATCTTGACCCCAAGGGAGATTATCAATGGTCTTGTATGTCTTCCATTTTCTTACAATTGCTCCCACAGTTGATTTATTCACACCAACCTGCTTGCCTATTGTAGATTAACTCTTCCCAGCCTGGTGCAGGTCTACAATTTTCTTCCTGGTGTCCTTCGACAGCTCTTTGGTCTTGGCCATGGTTGAGTTTGGAGTCTGACTGTTTGAGGCTGTGGACAAGTGTATTTTATACAGATAACGAGGTCAAACAGGTGCCATTAATACAGGTAACGAGTGGAGGACAGAAGAGCTTCTTAAAGAAGAAGTTACAGGTCTGTGAGAGCCAGAAATCTTGCTTGTTTGTTATTGACCAAATACTTATTTTCCACCATAATTTACGAATAAATTCTTTAAAAATCCTACAATGTGATTTCCTGGATTTTTTTTTTCTCATTTTGTCTCTCATAGTTGAAGTGTACCTATGATGAAAATTACAGACCTCTCTCATCTTTCTAAGTAGGAGAACTTACACAATCAGTGGCTGACTAAATACTTTTTGACCCCACTGTATATATATATATATATTTAACTTTTTTAACTTAGTTGGTACATTTTTTACCCTGTATGTAGAAGTGTGCTGTTTTTGCCACATGGGGCTTTAACAAGTTTTTTGTCAAGTGTCCACTGTGTTGACAATACAGTGTATCATTTACCAGTTAGCTGGATAAGAAAAAGCAGTATTTCAGTGCAGTAACTCATAGTCCCAACTGATCTACAGTTAACAGTGAGTGTATAAAAGCACAACTAGAAGTCAAGGTCAAAGGAATTTAATGGTAGACTTTATGTCGGCAGTAGATTAAACATTACAAAAAGAGACGTGAAAACAATAAATAGCAGCTTTTTATTTCACTTTCTCACAGCCAACAATGAAAAAGAAAACAAATCAACTAAATACAGGTCAACTGCTGGTGAAATCTGAATGTACTGGACCAAGAAAATAATTATGTTTAGTGTCTTCGGTCAAATGCTCCTCACACCAGAGATGACACACCTAGAAAGAAAGAAAATTAAAAGGTTATTTCAACTGCAAATACAACACATTTTATAATTAAGCTAAAATACATAAATATGATATGGCCAAAAGTATGTGGACACCTCTCCTAATTAATTACAGAGATCAGGTCTTTCAGCCACATCCAGTGCTAACAGACGCATTAGATCTTTTAGCATTACTGAGATCACTAAATAGGCACTATTTAGCACTTTGTAGTTCTACAATTACTGTGTCCACTCACTGTCCACTCTGTTAGACACTCCTACCTAGTTGGTCCACTTTGTAGATGTAAAGTCAGAGACGATCGCTCATCTATTGCTGCTGTTTGAGTTGATCATCTTCTATACCTTCATCAGTGGTCACAGGATGCTGCCCACAGGGCGCTGTTGGCTGGATATTTTTGGTTGGTGGACTATTCTCAGTCCAGCAGTGACGGTGAGGTGTTTAAAAACTCCATCAGCATTGCTGTGTCTGATCCACTCATACCAGCACAACACACACTAACACACCACCACCATGTCAATGTCACTGCAGCACTGAGAATGATCCACCACCCAAATAATACCTGTTCTGTAGTGGTCCTGGGAGGGTCCTGACCATTGAAGAACAGCATGAAAGGGGGCTAACAAAGCATGCAAAGAAATAGATGGACTACAGTCAGTAATTGTAGAACTACAAAGTGTTCCTATATGGTAAGTGGAGCTGATAAAATGGACAGTGAGGGTAGAAACAAGGAGGTGTTATGTATGGCTGATCGGTGTATATGGCCCTGTAAGTCCTCCAGGAGGCACAACAAACAACAACCAATCGTTACACGTTATAATACAATACAGACATAAAGTCAAATGAATGTTTGTACCATGTGAGAACTTGCACTGTTTAAGAGCCTCGTTGAAGCCTTCGCACAAGGTGAGGTCTGTCTGCGTGGTGGCGCAGTCAAGGAACTGCCTCACCTCGAAAAGACATGGGCCAGCCTGAGAGGGAGCAGCACGGGAAGGTTCCTACACACAAAAAAAAGAGAAAGAAGACAAAGTGAGATATTACATTTAATACATTCAGCTGAAATATTCGAAATACTGTTTGTCGCTGGTTCAAGTCTCACCGCTGCCAGGTTGCTGCTGTTGGGCCCTTGAGCAAGGCCCTTAACCCTCAATTGCTCAGATTGTATACTACAACTGTACTGTAAGTCGCTTTTTGGACAAAGGCATCTGCTAAAATGCTGAAAATGTAAATGTAAATAACTTCGTACAACTCTCTCACTCTGAACAGGCAGATGTTCAGACTCCTCAACTCAGTACTGTAACAATTTCCTCCGGAAATGTTTCTGCTGCCACACACTGAACTGTATTGACTATGTTAGACTGTTTTTACCTGTTTATTCAAATATTGAAAAAGTCTTTTTGTATTTTTGCACCTTATTTACTTCTTAGGCACCTTATAATTGCCAATTTTACTGTTTATTGAAATATTGAAAAGTCTTTTTGTATTTTTGCACCTTATTTACTTTTTAGGCTCCATTGCCAATTTTACGCTGCTAATGTACAACATGTCACTACCTCATGAACCACTGTACCATCTATTCACCATCATGTACTAACACTTGTCTTTAGTCCTGTCTTCTAATTACTTGTTTAGATTAGGAATAATTAGGAATATCTTTTGTAGTTATTTATTATAGGATTTTTTATTTATTTATTGTTGTACTTACACTGTTTTGTATTTACACTGTTTTGTCTTGCACTTTTTGTACCGTGTTACACCGTGATCCTAGAGGAACGCTGTTTCGTTTCAATATGTACTTGTATGTAATGTAGCTGAAATGACAATAAAACCTCTCTGACTCTGACTCTGTATTTCCACAGGGGGGAGCCAAGTTTGAGTGCATGTCGGATCCAGCCATAATGATGCTTTGTATAAAAACTTTGTGCCCTTGTTTAAGAATGTCCTTGATCTTATATTTTATTTTCAATCATTTTAATTGTATTTAACTATAATTTTTCTTTTTAAATAAAAATAATAATGATAAAATTGTATCAGTATTTGATACATTGAACACTTTCAGGTCCTTGCAAGTAGCATTTTTTCCTTAGAAAAGTGCAAATCTAGTTTTATTTGTGTCTGATAATTTATATCATATAATTATAACTGATATTTATATTCACGTCTTTACTTAAATCTGTAATCTGGTGTAATCTGCTAAGTGGGTAGCGCTGTCGCCTCACAGCAAGAAGGTCCTGGGTTCGATCCCCCAGGTCCGGGGCGGTCCGGGTCCTTTCTGTGTGGAGTTCGCATGTTCTCCCCATGTCCATGTGGGTTTCCTCCGGGTGCTCCAGTTTCCTCCCACAGCCCAAAGACATGCAAGAGAGGTGAATTGGAGATACAAAATTGTCCACGACTGTGTTCGATATACCTCGTGAACTGATGAATCTTGTGTGTCATGAATGTAACCAAAGTGTAAAACATGACGTTAAAATCCTAACAAACAAACAAACAAACAACTTAAATCTGTATGTGTTGGCTTGGATGATTTCCCTTAAAAGATTTAAGTTTGTATAACATGGGATTTCGCAGTTGCGTAAGGTAAACCTAATTAATTACTGACTTACTGATCCGAGTCTATTCTAGTCCTTCATCATGGCTCCTGATTTGGAAAAGCAAAGTGTTACTTTTTTTGTACTAAAGCTCCAGAATTTTTTTAAGCTGCCCATATGATTGTGTTGCTTAGTTAACACAGTTAATCAAGAATAGCGTAACACTGCCTAAGAAGTGGATTTAGCCCATCTGTTGCTCCTTACGCTTTAACACCACTATGTAACCCATTTATCAATTAGAATGAAACTTATAGGTCCCCACTGACCAGAACTACACTGCCAATAACAAAGTAATAACATGGTTGTTATAAACACCTCAATATCAATGCTGCGAGGAGAACAGTGATTCAACCAATTATATAAATCTAATGTGATCAGAATGTGTCCAGTGATAAAAGAAAACAGCTCTGATCTCTAACTGTACACCTGCAACAAGTGCTAACAGGCTATGTGTTCCTAATGAAGAGGCCAGTAAAGCTGCATTTGATACACACTTATCAGTACAACACACACTACCATGTCATTACCATCATCTGGCCATTGGCAGTCCTAATTTTACAGAGCAGCATACAGATGTATTAATAAAGTGCTTAGAGAGTGTATAATAAATGAATGTGTGTGTGTGTGTGTGTGTGTGTGGACTCACCTGATATGCAGGAGCTGGTCTTGGTGGCTCTGAGGTGCTAGAGCTGCCCCCACTGAAAGCTCCGGTGAGGGCACCACCCACCACGTGGCCAACCGCTGAACCCACAGCCACACCTGCAGCTGTGGTCGCCATCTGAGCCATGAGACCTGGCTGTTTGGGCTGGACAGTGGCCACGGCTGCTGGTGGAGGAGCAGCTGGAGCTGGCGCGTACGAGTGCGTTGGAGCACTATGAAAGAAATGTATGAATAAAATACAAAATATTTTGTTAACATATACATTTTATTTCCCTTTCTCCCTAATTGTTTACAGCTTTGTTTACTGCTGCTTGCACTACCCCTGCCCTGACCAAGAAGAGCTCCCTTTGGCACACGTACAGTTAGTCGCCAGCCGCTTTGCTTGACTTTTTAGGAGCATAGACTTACACTAAGTTCCCCAACCTCTCATGCAAGTGCCTAAAACTGCCAGAAGAGGTCCTACTTGAAGCAGCAATTATGAATTCTCACGACCTCCCTCCCTCCCTCAGGCCCAGCCAAGGGTCTGATGGATGCCCGGCTAGGTCGATAGCACAGCTAAGATTCAAACTTGAGATCTCAGCGGTGGTGGACTAGTACATTAAACCACCCGTATGCCCATTTTTGGTAAATTTGTTTAATTAAAAAAACCCTAACACATTTTAAATGAGGGGAAAAAAGTTTATACTTTTTAATACACAATTAGTGTTTACTAAATTTTTATTTGATACTATTGTTGCCCTTCAAATCAACCAATTAGATTAAAACACAAGTATTAAAAAGCAAGGACCCATTTGTAATGGAGCTACATATAATCACTGTTAATACAACTTGTATAAAATGTTAAAGAGTTATTAAAATTGCTTAAAATGTATTAACATAATACATACAGTATATACATATTTCCTAAATATTTTACTTATAATTTAAAGAGGTTCTCTATACTAATCCATTATACAATTATTTACACAGCTTTTAATATTATTAATGGAATTTTAGATGTAAAATGAATAAAAATTAAGTAATTATATAATATTATACGCACCCATATTCCGTTTAACCCCGCCCTTTGCGCCTTAATTAACCAGTCAAGCGTTTTAATAGGGCGAAAGGCAGCAAGCAGCGAAGTCTAGCCAATCCTAGCGAAGGGCGGTGACACAAATAGCCAATCCCGTTAAAATAAAGGTTTTGCAAACCTACTGCGTTCAACTGAGTTAGTTCGCACCCGTATTAGGTAAATAAATTACTAGTAAAAGTTTTAGCTTCACCTTGCTGGTGCTGAAGAACGACTGCGACTTCCTCTCGCCATGTTCTGACTTTAGTTTAATGTAAGCTTTTATTTAAACAGCTTTGACCAACTGTACAGCTCTGTCCTTCAGAGCAACACCAAGACTGAACTGACCTGACAGCCGGTACACGTGATAATGACCTTGTGTAGGCTTTGTATACAGCGCATGCGCAGACAGGTTCTGAATTCTTCTCCTTAAACAAGTTCTAGAAACTGGAGTCGATTCCAGAAACTAGAGTCGACTCTATGCAGGCATGCGCTGAGATCACTGAATCGGATCACAAGTTTAGATTCTCGAGTCTCAACATTGGAAATGATTCTTTTCGGCTCGATTTTGATTTGATTTTCGATTTATCTGTCGTTTCATGAAATCAGTATTTATCAAACAGTAATTTTAACCTAGTACTATGTACAAATGTTACATTTTAACAACTAATAAAGTGTGTTATTATCTGCCCTCACATAAGACAGCAACATGATGCTCGATGCTTTAGTGTTATAAATAAAATAACATACTCCAAAGTGTGGCCTATAAATGTATGTTATAAATTGATTAAAATAACATTTTTTAATTAAATAACATTTAATATACTTCTTTTTACTGTTTTAAATGAAGAAAATGAGCTGCTGGAGTCTAACTTGGAATCGACTCCTTAAATACCTCAACTCCTTGAATCAAAATAAGAGTCGACTCCAAAGTTCCTGGAACTGACTAGTAGGTTTGTCTTGGGACTGGGCACTTGTACCCTCTGGTGGAGTGGTAACTAGTAACTGCATATACTGGACTTTTAATTGTGAAAGATATGAATAGCATAGAATAGCAATAGACCTGGACTGCTCCATCTGGGAATCAAACCCAGGACCTTCTTGCTGGACCTTGTGTCCTCCCACATTTCTCTGGTTTCCTCCAACAGTCCAAAGACATGCAAGTTAGGTGAACTGGAGACTGGACAAATTGCCCATGATGGTGTTTAACATTAAACTTGATCAAAAGCTCAGCGGTTAAGGTACTGGACTAGTAACCATGAGGTTACTGGTTCAATTACTGACTGTAGTCCATCTGTTTCTCTGTATACCATTCTAGCCAGGACCCTGGTCAGGACCCCCACAGGACCACCACAGAGCAAGTTTTATTTGGGTGGTGGGTCATTCTCCGCACTGCAGTGACACTGACCTGGTGCTGGTGTGTTAGTGTGTGTTGTGCTGGTATGAGTGGATCAGACACAGCAGCGCTCCAGGATTTTTTTAAACACCGTGTCCACTCACTGTCCATTCTATTAGACACTCTTACCTAGTTGGTCCACCTTGTAGATGTAAAGTCAGAGACGATCGCACATCTATTGCTGCTGTTTGAGTTGGTCATCTTCTAAACCTTCATCAGTGGTCACAGGACGCTGCCCACGGGACGCTGGATATTTTTGGTTGGTGGACTATTCTCAGTCCAGTAGGGACAGTGAGGTGTTAAAAACTCCATCAGCACTCATACCAGCACAACACACACTAACACACCAGCACCATGTCAGTGTAAGTGCAGTGCTGAGAATGATCCACCACCTAAATAATACCTGCTCTGTGGGGGTCCTGACCATTGAAGAACAGCATGAAAGGGGGCTAACAAAGCATGCAGAGAAACAGATGGACTACAATCAGTAATTGTAGAACTACAAAGTGCTTCTACAGGTCCTTCTCAAAAAATTAGCATATTGTGATAAAGTTCATTATTTTCTATAATGTAATGATAAAAATTAAACTTTCATATATTTTAGATTCATTGCACACCAACTGAAATATTTCAGGTCTTTTATTGTTTTAATACTGATGATTTTGGCATACAGCTCATGAAAACCCAAAATTCCTATCTCAAAAAATTAGCATATTTCATCCGACCAATAAAAGAAAAATGTTTTTAATACAAAAAAAGTCAACCTTCAAATAATTATGTTCAGTTATGCACTCAATACTTGGTCGGGAATCCTTTTGCAGAAATGACTGCTTCAATGCGGCGTGGCATGGAGGCAATCAGCCTGTGGCACTGCTGAGGTGTTATGGAGGCCCAGGATGCTTCGATAGCGGCCTTAAGCTCATCCAGAGTGTTGGGTCTTGTGTCTCTCAACTTTCTCTTCACAATATCCCACAGATTCTCTATGGGGTTCAGGTCAGGAGAGTTGGCAGGCCAATTGAGCACAGTAATACCATGGTCAGTAAACCATTCACCAGTGGTTTTGGCACTGTGAGCAGGTGCCAGGTCGTGCTGAAAAATGAAATCTTCATCTCCATAAAGCTTTTCAGCAGATGGAAGCATGAAGTGCTCCAAAATCTCCTGATAGCTAGCTGCATTGACCCTGCCCTTGATAAAACACAGTGGACCAACACCAGCAGCTGACATGGCACCCCAGACCATCACTGACTGTGGGTACTTGACACTGGACTTCAGGCATTTTGGCATTTCCTTCTCCCCAGTCTTCCTCCAGACTCTGGCACCTTGATTTCCGAAAACAGTACTTTGGACCACTGAGCAACAGTCCAGTGCTGCTTCTCTGTAGCCCAGGTCAGGCGCTTCTGCCGCTGTTTCTGGTTCAAAAGTGGCTTGACCTGGGGAATGCGGCACCTGTAGCCCATTTCCTGCACACGCCTGTGCACGGTGGCTCTGGATGTTTCTACTCCAGACTCAGTCCACTGCTTCCGCAGGTCCCCCAAGGTCTGGAATCGGCCCTTCTCCACAATCTTCCTCAGGGTCCGGTCACCTCTTCTCGTTGTGCAGCGTTTTCTGCCACACTTTTTCCTTCCCACAGACTTCCCACTGAGGTGCCTTGATACAGCACTCTGGGAACAGCCTATTCGTTCAGAAATTTCTTTCTGTGACTTACCCTCTTGCTTGAGGGTGTCAATGATGGCCTTCTGGACAGCAGTCAGGTCGGCAGTCTTACCCATGATTGCAGTTTTGAGTAATGAACCAGGCTGGGAGTTTTTAAAAGCCTCAGGAATCTTTTGCAGGTGTTTAATTCGTTGATTCAGATGATTAGGTTAATAGCTCGTTTAGAGAACCTTTTCATGATATGCTAATTTTTTGAGATAGGAATTTTGGGTTTTCATGAGCTGTATGCCAAAATCATCAGTATTAAAACAATAAAAGACCTGAAATATTTCAGTTGGTGTGCAATGAATCTAAAATATATGAAAGTTTAATTTTTATCATTACATTATGGAAAATAATGAACTTTATCACAATATGCTAATTTTTTGAGAAGGACCTGTATATGATCGGTGGATAATAGTGTATAATAAATAAACAGCAGTAATAAAAGCAGGTGAAGTAGTCAGATTTTTTACTTTTATTCTCATGTTAATACAATAAATATACAAAACTCAAACTACTCAACATGCGATTGCAGAGGGAGACAAGAGTGCATTTGTACAGTACGATGAAATTATTTAGAACCGACAGGCAACCACTCGTCTTTATTTTTTACAAAATATACAAATATCCCTAGGGTTTGCTCGATAGAACGCATCACCTCCTCCTCAGTGTTTCAACTACTAGTGTCATTAGATTTAAAACTTAAAAGCCACAATTCAACAATGCAACACACACACGCACGCTCATGTCATACATAAAGTGCTGTAAAACAAAGCTCATCCTCTTTCTAACTGGCTCACTGTATATTTGTTCCACTCAAAGACTTACATTACTCAAAACACATTTAGAAACCACCTCTTTGTTTCTACACACTGTCCATTGTATCAGCTCCACTTACCATATAGGAGCACTTTGTTGTTCTACAATTACTGACCGTAGTCCATCTGCTTCTCTGCATGCTCTGTTAGCCCCCTTTCATGCTGTTCTTCAATAGTCAGGACTCTCCACAGGACCATCACAAAGCAGGTATTATTTAGGTGGTGGATCATTCTCAGTTTGTTGAGTTTTGAAACACCTCACTGTCACTGCTGGACTGAGAACAGTCCACCAACCAAAAACATCCAGCCAGCTCCACCCCATGGGCAGCGTCCTGTGACCATTGATGAAGGTCTAGAAGATGACCAACTCAAACAGCAGCAATAGATGAGCGATCGTCTCCGACTTTACATTTACAAGGTGGACCGACTAGGTATGAGTGGACAGTGAGTGGACACGGTATTTAAAAACTCCAGCAGCATTGCTGTGTATGATCCACTCATACCAGCACAACACACACTAACACACCACCAGCATGTCAGTGTCTCTGCAGTGCTGAGAATCATCCACCACCTAAATAATACCTGCTCTGTGGTGGTCCAATGGGGGTCTTGACCATTGAAGAACAGGGTGAAAGCAGGCTAAAAGGGTATGTAGAGAAACATATGGACTACAGTCAGTAATTGTAGAACTACAAAGTGCTTCTATATGATAAGTGGAGCTGATAAAATGGACAGTGAGTGTAGAAACAAGATGGTAGTTTTAACATTATGGCATGTAAACTCGCATCCTGCAGGTGAAAAGATGCAATCGGCTACTGCGCATGTGTCGGAGGGGGCGTGTGACAGTCTCGTTCTCCCCAATCGAAGCGGGGGTCAGCTCCAGCAGAAAGGAAGCATGACACAATTGGGTAAGAATTGGACACTACATTCCCTTTCTCCGCAGTATTTCTATAAATAAGACACACTGCAAGGTTTTCAGACTGTACTCGCCTGCTCCAGGTCTCACTCCAGCATCTCTATTGGTAAAAGTGTGTTAGAATTTTCTACAGTGATGTAAAAGACTAATACCAATTTACTGAGTGTGTTTAGTTTAGCAGTGATAGCAGCGTAGGGTGGTGCAAATAGTAATTACATTACTATTAAATTAATGCAGCAATTACTTTTGATATGGTGTTTTTTCAATATATTTATATATTTTGTTTATGCATTTTCTCCCTTTTTAGCACGTCCAATTGCCCGATTGCGTCACGCTTCCTCTCCACCAATGCCGATCCCCGCTCTGATTGAGGAGAACGAAGCTAACCCACTCCCCCTCCGACACGTGGGCAGCAGCCGTATGCATCTTAGGTCGTAATTACATTAGTTATGAGAGAGAGTCCCCATCCGGCTTAATCCCACCCCTATCTGACCAACAGGCCGATCGTTGTTCATGTGGCCGCTCAGCCCAGATACGATGTATTCGAGATCCCAGCTCTGGTTCCAGCGTGTGCTTTTACCGCTGCGCCACCCGAGCGGCTCGATAGGATTGTTAAATAATATTGTCCTATTAATGAAGAAAAATAATTTTCTCCCCTTTTTCTCCCTTTTAGTGCGTCAAATTGCCCGATTGTGTCATGCTTCCTCTTCACCAATGCCGATCCCCGCTCTGATCGAGGAGAACGAAGCTAACTCACGCCCCCTCCGACACGTGGGCAGCAACCGTATGCATCTTAGTTATGAGAGAGAGACCCTATCCGGCTTAATCTCACCCCTATCTGAACAACAGGCCAATCGTTGTTCATGTGGCCACTCAGCCCAGATACGATGTATTCGAGATCTCAGGTCTGGTTCCAGCGTGTGTTTTTACCGCGGCTCGATATGATTGTTAAATAATATTGTCCTATTAATGAATAAGAATCTATCTGAACTGTTTTGCTCACGGTCTGTAAAATAATGTATTATTTGATGTAAAATCTTTTAGTGTAACAAATATAAAATAACAAGGATGATAAAGAAATGAGGGTCACTTCTTTTTAGCAATAGCTAATCTAAAAAAAAAAAAAAAACCTATACAACATATAAACAGAATAAAAAAGAAGAAAAACAGTTGGATGTAGTTTCAATAGGGAGTATTCATGTTGTATGCACTGATGCTTCACAGAAGTGTTTGTGTGTGCTAATGTCAGGGTATCTTAGTTAGGACTCAATACTGAAAAGTGGTCTGACACACTTGCAAACAAAGCATGTAAAGCAATCTCAATACACTTACAAGCCATAACCGTTAGTCGTTTCATGATCTTTCTTTAACAAGGCTACACAGTTTCAATTTTGAGATAATTCTTTCATAGAAATAATAATAAAAAAATAAAAAAAAACTTAAAACTACACATTTTTCAAATAATTCTTGGTGGAATTGATATCGGAAACGTTCAATTAAAAAAGATCTACGTTCAAACTGCTGAGTTTACGTTCACACTGCAGATAAAAGCACATATGGTAAGCTCCAATTACCATATAGAAGCACTTTGTAGTTCTACAATTACTGCCTGTAGTCCATCTGTTTCTCTGCATGCTTTGTTAGCCCCCTTTCATGCTGTTCTTCAATGGTAAGGACTCTCCCAGGACCACTACAGAGCAGGTATTATTTAGGTGGTGGGTCATTCTCAGCACTGCAGTGACACTAACATGTTTTGCTGGTATGAGTAGACACAGCAACATTGCTGGAGGTTTTTTTTAAATGCATTTTCCCCTGTTTTCCTCCCGATTTAGCACACTCAATTTTGTCTTCCGCTGCTGAGAGATACCAGATTGCATCCGAGGAGAGCGCGTCGCTGTACACGCCTCTTCCGACACGTGCACAGCCCTCCTCTTCTCGCCCCTGCTTTCTGTACAGGCGTCTCTTCCGGCAATCAGGGTCCTTACACAGCGTATAAAGACCCACCCACCCACACATAGTCAGATCCCCACCCTGCAGATACGGTGGCCAATTAGTATCTGCTGCAGGCACTGCCAATTATGCCCGCTAGATGGCGCCCAGACAACCAGAGGAAACGCCGAGTTTCGAACCGAGGAGTTCAGAAACTCGGTGCTGGTGTGCTAGTGGAATATCCCGCTGCACCACCAGGTTTTAAATACCACCCAAAAATATCCGGCCAACAGCGCTCCATGTGCAGCGTCCTGTGACCACTGATGAAGGTCTAGAAGATGACCAACTCAAACAGCAGCAATAGATGAGCAATCGTCTCTGACTTTACATCTACAAGGTGGACCAACTAGGTAGGAGTGTCTAATAGAGTGGACAGTGAGTGGACACGGTGTTTAAAAACTCCAGCAGCGCTGCTGTGTCTGATCCACTCATACCAGCACAACACACACTAACACACCACCACCATGTCAGTGTCACTGCAGTGCTGAGAATGATCCACCACCTAAATAATACCTGCTCTGTTGTGGTCCTGTGGGGGTCCTGACCATTGAACAGCATGAAAGGGGGCTAACAAAGCATGTAGAGAATCTAACAGACTACAGTCAGTAATTGTAGAACTACAAAGTGCTTCTATATGGTAAGTGGAGCTGATTAAATGGACAGTGAGTGTAGAAACAAGAATCGGTGTAAGTGTAAAATGTGCTGTACCCAAATAGTACCTTGCTGCATCCTATATACTAGTAGGAGAGGCGCTGCCAGCAAGATGAAGGATTTATGTAGTAAGCACTAAGCAACCACAATCACTGTCACCAGTTAGCCACAAAACTAAGCTAAGCTAAGCTTCTTGTGGGCATTCATAACCAGTCCAAGCTGCTAAGAAGCAATATATTTGCTCCATGCACAGAAGTTTTATATTATAAGTATTATAGTGTTGGGATAAATTATATGTATTTTTTATATTGAAGCTCAGCTCTGCCATCCGGCTGGGCTGGGCGGCTGCATGAACAACGGTTGGTTGTTGTTCATAGGGTTAGGGGCAAGTCGGATCATGGGTCCTCATAACTGGTGCAATTACGACCCCTGCACAGGGTTGAGGAATAACGCTGATCAGGGTGTGGCTCTCTGTACACAATGCTGATCGGTATATATGAACTCGACTCGTGCAGGTGAAAAATGCAGTCTGTACTGAGCACGTGTCGGAGGGGGCGTGTGTCAGTTGAGATGCATCAGCGGTGGAGGGTTGAACGTTTTGCAGTGTGAACGTAGCTCAAGTAAAGTGAAACGAATTTCAGTTACTCATGTAGGAATAAATAGCTCAACACTTACTCAAATACTTCACACTCACTCTCTCACACATACACACATCAACCTGCGCTAGCATGCTAATTGTTTGAGTATCCATGTTTGTGCTCCAAAGCATGCCGTTAAACGCCGGAGAAGTGGGGAAGCTTTTGGTGCGGGTCGCTTTCTCCTGTCGTGTCCGTGTCCTTGTTCTTCCCTGGACCCTAAAAGGCCCCGGATACAGACCTAGAGAGCTCCTCAAGCACGAGGTAAGGTGTGACGGAGAGTGACTTAGACTGGGTCTAAGGAGCGGGATGTGGGGGGGACCAGGGACAGCGTGTAAGGCAGAATCGGATACAGCAAGCAACAATAGGACCATCTGCATGTCCCGCTGGTCAGTCAGTAATGGACGCGACTGTCATCCAATAAGAGAGCGAGATAAATGAAATGCCTGTGTGAAGTGCATGTAGGTGTTGGATGGTGTACAAGGGATTATCTCACTCACTCTCACACAGACACACACCCACACACACAGTCCCGATGCGCAAACACACAACCCGCGCTCGACGAAATAGCCAGCTGAAAGGGAAGGAGCACGTCAAGCCCACAGCAGGGACACGCCCTGGAACCCTTCACATCTGAAACAGGCTTACGGAATAACTCAAGTCTGGAGTATGATTTAAAAATAACGAGAAAGGGAAGAAAGTGGGAGGAGCTTGAACAGAGACGTCTCTCGCGGCCGATCAGAACTGCTCTTTGTATGCTCCGCGGGCGGCGGACGTGGCGGCGTTGGCGGCTGCCGTCTGCACTGTTTTGTTGGACATGACGCCGGTGGCGAATTCCTGCTGGGCCTTCTCGAAGCTCGCGCCGGTGGTCCGGTACAGACCGTGGACCTACACACACACACACAAACACAAGAGTTTTAACATCTTTCTCAGTAACATACAGTGTATCACAAAAGTGAGTACACCCCTCACATTTCTGCAGATATTTAAGTATATCTTTTCATGGGACAACACTGACAAAATGACACTTTGACACAATGAAAAGTACTCTGTGTGCAGCTTATATAACAGTGTAAATTTATTCTTCCCTCAAAATAACTCAATATACAGCCATTAATGTCTAAACCACCGGCAACAAAAGTGAGTACACCCCTAAGAGACTACACCCCTAAATGTCCAAATTGAGCACTGCTTGTCATTTTCCCTCCAAAATGTCATGTGATTTGTTAGTGTTACTAGGTCTCAGGTGTGCATAGGGAGCAGGTGTGTTCAATTTAGTAGTACAGCTCTCACACTCTCTCATACTGGTCACTGAAAGTTCCAACATGGCACCTCATGGCAAAGAACTCTCTGAGGATCTTAAAAGACGAATTGTTGCACTACATGAAGATGGCCAAGGCTACAAGAAGATGCCAACACCCTGAAACTGAGCTGCAGCACAGTGGCCAAGATCATCCAGCGTTTTAAAAGAGCAGGGTCCACTCAGAACAGACCTCGCGTTTGTCGTCCAAAGAAGCTGAGTGCACGTGCTCAGCGTCACATCCAACTGCTGTCTTTGAAAGATAGGCGCAGGAATGCTGTCAGCATTGCTGCAGAGATTGAAAAGGTGGGGGGTCAGCCTGTCAGTGCTCAGACCATACGCCGCACACTACATCAAATTGGTCTGCATGGCTGTCACCCCAGAAGGAAGCCTCTTCTGAAGTCTCTACACAAGAAAGCCCACAAACAGTTTGCTGAAGACATGTCAACAAAGGACATGGATTACTGGAACCATGTCCTATGGTCTGATGAGACCAAGATTAATTTGTTTGGTTCAGATGGTCTCAAGCATGTGTGGCGGCAATCAGGTGAGGAGTACAAAGATAAGTGTGTCATGCCTACAGTCAAGCATGGTGGTGGGAATGCCATGGTCTGGGGCTGCATGAGTGCAGCAGGTGTTGGGGAGTTACATTTCATTGAGGGACACACGAACTCCAATATGTACTGTGAAATACTGAAGCAGAGAATGATCCCCTCCCTCCGTAAACTGGGTCGCAGGGCAGTGTTCCAGCATGATAATGACCCCAAACACGCCTCTAAGACGACCACTGCTTTATTGAAGAGGCTGAGGGTAAAGGTGATGGACTGGCCAAGCATGTCTCCAGACCTAAACCCAATAGAACATCTTTGGGGCATCCTCAAGCGGAAGGTGGAGGAGCGCAAAGTCTCGAATATCCGCCAGCTCCGTGATGTCGTCATGGAGGAGTGGAAAAGCATTCCAGTGGCAACCTGTGAAGCTCTGGTAAACTCCATGCCCAGGAGAGTTAAGGCAGTTCTAAGAAATAATGGTGGCCACACAAAATATTGACACTTCAGGAACTTTCACTAAGGGGTGTACTCACTTTTGTTGCCGGTGGTTTAGACATTAATGGCTGTATATTGAGTTATTTTGAGGGAAGAATAAATTTACACTGTTATATAAGCTGCACACAGACTACTTTTCATTGTGTCAAAGTGTCATTTTGTCAGTGTTGTCCCATGAAAAGATATACTTAAATATCTGCAGAAATGTGAGGGGTGTACTCACTTTTGTGATACACTGTATACACTGATTAGGCATAACATTAAAACCACCTCCTTGTTTCTACACTTACTGTCCATTTTATCAGCTCCACTTACCATATAGAAGCACTTTGTAGTTCTACAATTACTGACTGTAGTCCATTTGTTTCTCTACATACTTTTTTAACCTGCTTTCACCCTGTTCTTCAATGGTCAGGACCCCCACAAGACCGCAGGTACTGCAGTGACACTGACATGGTGGTGGTGTGTTAGTGTGTGTTGTGCTGGTATGATTTTTAAACACCGTGTACAACTGTCCACTCTATTAGACACTCCTACCTACTTGGTCCACCTTGTAGATGTAAAGTCAGAGACGATCGCTCATCTATTGCTGCTGTTCGAGTTGGTCATCTTTGAGACCTTCATCAGTGGTCACAGGACGCTGCCCACGGCGCGCTGTTGGCTGGATGTTTTTGGTTGGTGGACTATTCTCAGTCCAGCAGTGACACTGAGGTGTTTAAAAACTCCATCAGCGCTGCTGTGTCTGATCCACTCATACCAGCACAACACACACTAACACACCACCACCATGTCAGTGTCACTGCAGTGCTGAGAATGATCCACCACCTAAATAATACCTGCTCTGTAGTGGACCTGGGAGAGTCCTGACCATTGAAGAACAGCATGAAAGGGGGTTAACAAAGCATGCAGAGAAACAGATGGACTACAGTCAGTAATTGTAGAACTACAAAGTGCTCCATTATGGTAAGTAAAGCTGATAAAATGGACAGTAAGTGTAGAAACAATGAGGTGGTTTTAATGTTATGGCTGATCGGTGTATGGTTGTGTAGTAAAGCTACAAGCTGAACAAAGACTCAGAAAAATGCTTTGCATCAAGCCTCCACACCTAATTATTTTACTACTTATTATTTTCCATTTTCTCCCAAAACTAGTTAGCAACATCCCCACAGGAGGGCCACAGACTAGAACCCGGCCCTTCTGACATGTAGAATAAAATAGAATGCCTTTATCTGTCATATATACATACACATACATGTGTAAGTACAGTGAAAAATTATTTTTTCGTATATCCCAGCTCGTTTCGCGGCTAGCAGAAAGGGTTAAGGGCCTTGCTCAAGGGCCCAACAGTGGCTGAATGGCAGAGCCTACCCACTAGGCTACCACTGTGTGCATTCACGGACTGCTTCTTTACACCTACAAGGGGTGAATTCTCACAAAGAGCTGTAGTGCCTCAACCAGCCAGCAGGGGTCATGTTTTTGCAGCAGCAATGTTCAGATACACTATATGCCATTCAATCCATCAGAAATGACCAAGTGTTTCTATTAGGGACCTGGGCAGGATAGTAGCACAGCTGTTCTCTGCAGCTGTGTGCTGACCTATTCGAATATTGCACCGACTACCATGTTGTTACCATATATTTAGTGCAAGAATCAACTGATCAGTATCAGTGTCAATGGGATCCATTTCATTCAAGGCATAGGGGATGGGGGAGGAGACAAAGTACATGGAACAACAAGTGTATACCCACAGAGTTCATCTGTATGCAGGTGTTAAGGCTGAATGTCCATACTAGATAGGTGTACCTAATAAAGTGCTCACGTAGAGTGAGCAGTTTTACCTTTTTGAACATGATCAGAGAGATGACGGCAGAGGCGGTGAAGAGAGCAGCGATAAGGATCATGATGATGCCGATAGGAACGCTCGTGTTAAGGCCAGTCAGTGCCGAGATCCAACCACTACACACACACACACACACACACACACACACACACACACACAAAGGCAAAATTCCAATATTTAGAAGATAATGTCTGAAAAACTGTCTGAAAAACAAGGCATGGGTAAATAACAGTATGGAGTCCGATTGCATAATAATCTGCGCACAGTAATAAACTGCATAGGTTTATGCATCACTATAGGCCCGCATATCGCAAGGACGTCACTCAGGCCAGATTTGGTCTTATCATCAGACTCTTCTAAGCAGGTGGTGTCAGTGGAGCTCACTGTCCCCTGGGTATGGAGGAGGCCTAGGAGCGAAAGGAGGCAAAATATCTCACAAAGAGCTCACAGAGGACTGTAAAAGCAATGGGTGGGAGAGCCGCTGTGAGCCCATTGAAGTCGGCTGCAGGGGCTTTGCAGGGCAGTCTCTGCATCGGATGCTCAGCCTCCTTGGGATTAGAGAATTCCAGGAGAGGAAAGCCACCAAAAACATCACTGATGCAGCTGAAAAGGCATCAAGGTGGCAGTGGATCAAAAGGAGTGATCCATGGTGTAGCTCGCTATTTGGACACAAGTCGGGGGCTGATCAACCCCGGCTGGGTCGCCGAGGTGAGGGTGTCTGATGATCTAAGACCCGAAACACCCTATGACCCTGGGTTTATCACGGAAGATGTGTCCAAGTTGCACCACACAGTGTTTTCAGAACTTGACTAAAGGTTTCTTTTATATATACATATACATATACAACATCTTTAGTGCGTCATGGTTTCTCTCCACTAATGCCAATCCAAGCTCTGATTGAGGAGAACGAAGCTAACCCACGCCCCCTCCGACACGTGGGCAGCAGCCGTATGCATCTCGTCATCTACACTTAACGAGTGCATATGCAGATCAGCACTGTGTACGGAGAGACGCACCCTGATCAGCGCGCTCTTTCCGCGTCTCCGTGCAGGCGCCATCAATCAGGTCGTAGTTGCATCGGTCATGAGAGAGTCCCTATCCGGCTTAATACCCCACCCCTATATGAACAACGGGCCAATCGTTGTTCATGTGGCTGCTCAGCCCAGCCGGCAGGCAGAACTGAGACTCGATATGATGTATTTGAGATCCCAGCTCTGGTGTTCTAGCGTGTGTTAAATTAGTTCATGTGACAATTAGTTCCATCTCCCAGTCTAGTCATTTCCACTTCCCAGTAGTGAAATCTAATCCCAATCTGATTAAGGAGAGCTGGATCAGCACACCCCCACACGTGTCCAACCTGTAGCCTCTTCTTATTACCTGCCAGTGTTGAGTTCCTACATGGAGGCTTATTGCGTAAGGCTCCATGTGACACCCACCCCAGACTTCATACTAAAGCCAGCCAAACAGACTCCATAACATGACTATGGTAATAAAAGGTGCGCCAACAACTTTGGAGTGAACAACAGTGGCAACCTGTAACCTTCCATTGACTAGACTAGTTCCTTTACAACTAAGCTACCACTACCACTTGGTTGCACTCCTACATGGGTAACAATGGTCAGGTGATTTGATTCAGAACTAATTGAACCTTTGAGCAGATCTACGTACACTGGAAGCTGCAGTGACAAGTGTTCTACACTCGACAGCCAGTTAAATAAAAGCAGTAGTACATATGGTATAAACCACCAGCATTCATTAACTGTGTGTGTGTGTTTGTGTGTGCGTACCTGGCACCCCAGCCTGTAATGCCAATGGCCTGCATCACATGGACTCCAAACTGACAGATATACACAAAGAAGAACACGAAGAAACGGAAAGAGCTGTCACTCCTGCAGAGAAAAAGAGGGAAAAAAATCAGTAATGATCATCATTTACATCTGGAGACAATGACCAAACTGCCTTGTTCTTTTGGGGTTTTAGAGACCCCAGTGTCATAATTTAAAATTAACGAAGCTACCAGAGAGAGATTCTGTAAAGAGGTGTGTGTGTGTGTGTGAGATTGTACCTGAATGCTCCATACAGAGGTCTGTACCAGCAGACGAACGAGCATGGAGTGAAGAGCATGAACCAAAGCATGGCCAGACCAAAGTCTACGCCGCGCTGCGGATCTACACAGAACCACGCCAAGCAGCCAAAGATGTTGATGAAAAGTGTCGCTGTATGGACTGGAGAAGAAACACATAAAAACAAGTTATACACAATTAATAATCTGTTTATCTCACATATACATTCAGAACTTTTACGTCATGTGTTTGTACCTCGCACATGTTCACTCATTTATTTATTATCTCTGCTTTACCACTGCTTCATCCTATTCGGGGGTGCGGAGGGTCTCATTCACTGGGCGAAAGGTAGGAAACACCCTGGATAGGTCACCAGTCACTTATACCTTGGGCAGATTTGTATCTCCAATTAGTTAGTTTAGTGTTTAGTTTTTAACGCCATGTCTGCCCTTTGGGCCACGTTCATGGCAGGAAAGGTTGTGATCTGTCTTTGCTTATTCCGTTTGACTTAGAGAAGTTGTGCCTGTTGTCTATGCATGTCCATTTATACAGTGTATCACAAAAGTGAGTACACCCCTCACATTTCTGCAGATATTTAAGTATATCTTTTCATGGGACAACACTGACAAAATGACACTTTGACACAATGAAAAGTAGTCTGTGTGCAGCTTATATAAGTGTAAATTTATTCTTCCCTCAAAATAACTCGATATACAGCCATTAATGTCTAAACCACCGGCAACAAAAGTGAGTACACCCCTAAGAGACTACACCCCTAAATGTCCAAATTGAGCACTGCTTGTCATTTTCCCTCCAAAATGTCATGTGATTTGTTAGTGTTACTAGGTCTCAGGTGTGCATAGGGAGCAGGTGTGTTCAATTTAGTAGTACAGCTCTCACACTCTCTCATACTGGTCACTGAAAGTTCCAACATGGCACCTCATGGCAAAGAACTCTCTGAGGATCTTAAAAGACGAATTGTTGCGCTACATGAAGATGGCCAAGGCTACAAGAAGATTGCCAACACCCTGAAACTGAGCTGCAGCACAGTTGCCAAGATCATCCAGCGTTTTAAAAGAGCAGGGTCCACTCAGAACAGACCTCGCGTTGGTCGTCCAAAGAAGCTGAGTGCACGTGCTCAGCGTCACATCCAACTGCTGTCTTTGAAAGATAGGCGCAGGAGTGCTGTCAGCATTGCTGCAGAGATTGAAAAGGTGGGGAGTCAGCCTGTCAGTGCTCAGACCATACGCCGCACACTACATCAAATTGGTCTGCATGGCTGTCACCCCAGAAGGAAGCCTCTTCTGAAGTCTCTACACAAGAAAGCCTGCAAACAGTTTGCTGAAGACATGTCAACAAAGGACATGGATTACTGGAACCATGTCCTATGGTCTGATGAGACCAAGATTAATTTATTTGGTTCAGATGGTCTCAAGCATGTGTGGCGGCAATCAGGTGAGGAGTACAAAGATAAGTGTGTCATGCCTACAGTCAAGCATGGTGGTGGGAATGCCATGGTCTGGGGCTGCATGAGTGCAGCAGGTGTTGGGGAGTTACATTTCATTGAGGGACACATGAACTCCAATATGTACTGTGAAATACTGAAGCAGAGCATGATCCCCTCCCTCCGGAAACTGGGTCGCAGGGCAGTGTTCCAGCATGATAATGACCCCAAACACACCTCTAAGACGACCACTGCTTTATTGAAGAGGCTGAGGGTAAAGGTGATGGACTGGCCAAGCATGTCTCCAGACCTAAACCCAATAGAACATCTTTGGGGCATCCTCAAGCGGAAGGTGGAGGAGCGCAAAGTCTCGAATATCCGCCAGCTCCGTGATGTCGTCATGGAGGAGTGGAAAAGCATTCCAGTGGCAACCTGTGAAGCTCTGGTAAACTCCATGCCCAGGAGAGTTAAGGCAGTTCTGGGAAATAATGGTGGCCACACAAAATATTGACACTTCAGGAACTTTCACTAAGGGGTGTACTCACTTTTGTTGCCGGTGGTTTAGACATTAATGGCTGTATATTGAGTTATTTTGAGGGAAGAATAAATTTACACTGTTATATAAGCTGCACACAGACTACTTTTCATTGTGTCAAAGTGTCATTTTGTCAGTGTTGTCCCATGAAAAGATATACTTAAATATCTGCAGAAATGTGAGGGGTGTACTCACTTTTGTGATACACTGTATGTGCTGCTTCAGTTATTGACAGGAATTTTAGGAGAGTTGTGGCTTTTGTATTGCTAAATAATTCCTTTATGGTTTTTGCTGGTAAGATCTTGTAACTAGAGATGGGACGATCGATCGGCTATGAATCGGTATCGGCCGATTTTTAATCCAAATATGCTATCGGCGATCGGACGATATTTCCTAAAAGTAGCCGATCCGATCGTGTGATATATAAAGATCACGTTAAGTTAACAGCTCAGTGGATTGATCCAGACTTTGAACTACAAAGCACCAACCATCGCATCAAAATTCGTCAACAATCGTACAGAAACCATCGTGAAAGCTCTTCATGACCTAAAATAACATCATTAACGTTGTGCATCATACAAACGATTTAATTTTGCTGATTGAAATATTTACTTTAAAAAGATAATTCAACCCGGTCACATCTGAGTCGATTCTATCAGCACGTTATATAAACTCCTGGTTCACTTTGGTAAATCGTAAGCGGTTCTTGCTTGTGATGTAGATGAGAACAGAAAACGTTACAGAGCCAATCGGAGGCAAAAGTTTATTCATTACCAAATTCGTTAGTTCAGGATCATCTGCTGAACTTTTAGGACCATCAGAAAACTTTTAGCTCCTTAGACGGAACGAGTCTGACTCGGTTGCAGATCTGTGGTAATAGCAGTTTAATTAAGCTTTTTAATTAAGCTTTTTAATGTAAGAGTCACACAAAATGTTCTGTATTAGTTGGTGTTTATTTAAAACCACGACATTAACAGTAAACACGGAGAGATAACTGAGAAGAGAAACTTACGCTTCGCAGAAAATGAATCGACTCGTGAATCACTTTAAGCGATACAGTGAACAGATCATTTCTCTTAAAGGCACAAACACACACACGCGCGCTGCTCCGGTTTATGTTCACTGTGAGGCTCTTTTTAAGTTTTTTTCCAGACTGAACTGGATAACATTAAACCTGCATGTGTGTGTGGTCAGTTAGACTAATTAAATACTGTATGTCTCCTGTGGGTAAAAAAAATAATTGTTTAATGTACTTTATTTACTGCTAAATTTGCAACACCCCCCCCATTGGAATCGGCTATCGGCCGATATCCCTGAAAGGAGATCGAAGATCGGAATCGGTGCCAAAAACCCCGATCGGTACATCTCTACTTGTAACCTAACTGAATGTCTTCGGACTGTGGAAGGACCACACAAAGGAAACTCCCGCAGACACAGTAAGAACATGAAGTTATGCATGTTTTGTTATGACCAGACAGCAGGTGTCACTGGCGCAGAGAAAAGTGCTCTGCCAGATGCGTCTGTAGTGAGTGCTGGGTCGTGCCATTAGCACAGCTGACAATCTGAGAGGTCCCAGAAGCTTATTATAAAGCTACAAAGCCAAGAAAATTCTGTGCATGGGCGAAAAGAAGGGGTCTGCTAGTACTGCGCACGTGTCGGAGGAGGCGTGAGCAGCGATATACCCTCTAATGCGAAAGACAAACTGACTATGCTAAATCGGGAGAAATGCATAAAATAAATAGAAAAAAACAATTGCAAAAGCTGTCCACCACTTTGACTTCTTCTCATCAACGGTAAACAATAAATACAGAAACTAAATTTATGTATAAAAATGTGAAAACCTGATATAAAGCACTTGCCAATTTCATTTCAGCAAAAAAAGGAGGATAGAATGAAACAGTGACATCCTGATGACAATATAAAGAATATACAAGGGGTTGGACAATGAAACTGAAACACCTGGTTTTAGACCACAATCATTTATTAGTATGGTGTAGGGCCTCCTTTTGCGGCCAATACAGCGTCAATTCGTCTTGGAAATGACATATACAAGTCCTGCACAGTGGTCAGAGGGATTTTAAGCCATTCTTCTTGCAGGATAGTGGCCAGGTCACTACGTGATGCTGGTGGAGGAAAACGTTTCCTGACTCGCTTCTCCAAAACACCCCAAAGTGGCTCAATAATATTTAGATCTGGTGACTGTGCAGGCCATGGGAGATGTTCAACTTCACTTTCATGTTCATCAAACCAATCTTTCACCAGTCTTGCTGTGTGTATTGGTGCATTGTCATCCTGATACACAGCACCGCCTTCAGGATACAATGTTTGAACCATTGGATGCACATGGTCCTCCAGAATGGTTCGGTAGTCCTTGGCAGTGACGCGCCCATCTAGCACAAGTATTGGGCCAAGGGAATGCCATGATATGGCAGCCCAAACCATCACTGATCCACCCCCATGCTTCACTCTGGGCATGCAACAGTCTGGGTGGTACGCTTCTTTGGGGCTTCTCCACACCGTAACTCTCCCGGATGTGGGGAAAACAGTAAAGGTGGACTCATCAGAGAACAATACATGTTTCACATTGTCCACAGCCCAAGATTTGCGCTCCTTGCACCATTGAAACCGACGTTTGGCATTGGCACGAGTGACCAAAGGTTTGGCTATAGCAGCCCGGCCGTGTATATTGACCCTGTGGAGCTCCCGACGGACAGTTCTGGTGGAAACAGGAGGAGTTGAGGTGCACATTTAATTCTGCCGTGATTTGGGCAGCCGTGGTTTTATGTTTTTTGGATACAATCCGGGTTAGCACCCGAACATCCCTTTCAGACAGCTTCCTCTTGCGTCCACAGTTAATCCTGTTGGATGTGGTTTGTCCTTCTTGGTGGTATGCTGACATTACCCTGGATACCGTGGCTCTTGATACATCACAAAGACTTGCTGTCTTGGTCACAGATGCGCCAGCAAGACGTGCACCAACAATTTGTCCTCTTTTGAACTCTGGTATGTCACCCATAATGTTGTGTGCATTGCAATATTTTGAGCAAAACTGTGCTCTTACCCTGCTAATTGAACCTTCACACTCTGCTCTTACTGGTGCAATGTGCAATTAATGAAGATTGGCCACCAGACTGGTCCAATTTAGCCATGAAACCTCCCACACTAAAATGACAGGTGTTTCAGTTTCATTGTCCAACCCCTGTAGATGAACGGTCTGTGTAATTGAATGGAAGATACTCACACATCCACAGATAATACATGATTTTGACTGTTTTCTGAAACTCCACTGGAATGTCCACCGATACGTCGTGGTAGAAACATGGGCCGACAGGAAACTTCTCAGGTAGTGGCGGCCAGTTGTTTTTCCTTCCTGAAAAAGCGAGACAAAGTGAATCAAGGAAATGGGATGAGAATAGCAATTTTATCATAGAAGCTTATAGGAAGGTTGCACTGAATTAATTGTCATTAGTTACTGGCTTTATAATGTCACAAGGCCAGACTTTCACTCGGCCTGAAATTAAAAAGTGAAGTATCTGTGGGGTGGTTGTGGCTTATGGCTTAACTAAGACATATTAATGCCCATGATTTTGGCTTATGTTGATGTGTCCACAGACTTTTGACCATAAAGTGTATATGCCTGTAATACTTACAGGTGGTACTTGGAAAGGTTTTGGTTAAATCAGGTATGATACCTGGTCTAAAACGTTAAGGAGTCATTTAGAAAGTAGCATTGTGGGAAATGTAGTTCTCTTAATTACCCCCAGATGCATTAAGGGACTGCATCTCTCTCTCTCTGCGGTCCAGCTCTGCAGCTTTCCTCTCCAATTCCTCCTGCCTTCTCAGCAATTCCGCCTGGGCCCGTGCCTGATCCTGGAACAGACGCACATGCATACACCAGTTTCAGTCAGCACTAAGAAAGCCAGGTAGCGTGAGGTTATTAGAGGTCACCAAGGCAAAAGGATGTTCCATTAAATACTAAGGCTAGGGGTTGAATAATAGTGCACATGATGTATTTGAGGTCTGTCGTTATAAGCTCAATTGGTGGAATGTTAACAGGTCAGCTGAGGGATCACCACGGCTCCCAACCTAACCCCTAGCCCTGTGACTGTTCATGTGACTCCTCAGCAAGCCATGCTCCGCCATGTGACAAGGCAGCAATCGTCTTTTGACCATGACATAAATGACTTCCAACTGATTCTATTTATATTCACTAAGCACTTCCTCATGGTCAGGGTCCAGCACTACCCAGAGATAAAGACAGAACACAACCCGAACAGAGGACCAGGCCACTTCAGCTCCACACAGATACTGTACATACATAGTCTATCTTCAAGATGTCTAAGAGGAAACAAGTGCATCCAGAGGAAACCCACACACTTGGAGAAAATGTGCAAATCTCCTCACAGACAGTGAATAGAGACAAGGATCGGTCCTCGGGACTCATATTGCTATGCAACACCTAGCTTTAACTATCCTGTCATACACCCACACAGAGTACCTTGTGTATTTATCATCTTGAATTGTGTGACTGAAGGTCACAGGTACTCAGATCGTGGGATTTCAAAGATTTTTGGAACAGTTCTTTATCTGTGACAAAGTATGGAACACCTTATTTACTGATTTAAAATTCTACACATGGCACAAATTTTATTTGGCTATTTTAATTCCTCTAATTTCCAAAAACATAAAGAAGATGGCTTGGCTACTTCGAACTGCCCGGTGTGGGTGCCCTGCACTAAACTGGCGGCATGTCCAGTTTGTGTTTATGTCTTGCGACCATTATTTAATTATTTGTTCATTCAGCATTCAGGGTTGTGGTAGATCCGATTCAATGGGTGAAAAGCAGGAAGCACAAGTTGCCAGTCCATCACAGGGCAGCCACACATATGCTCAGGGCAATTTCAGTAGCCCCAATTGCCCTAACTGCATGTCTTTGGAAACAGTAGCACCCAAAGGACACCCAAGCAGATACAGGGAGAACATGCAAACACAGAATGGACCCTGGCCACCTGGCTCTGGAACTGTGCCCAGGACATTTGAGGCGCTACGCACTGTATCACCTGGCCTAAATCAGCCATTGTGTCAAAGTAATTTTCTGTAAAACCATCCCCAAAGGGTAATTCATACTGATATGGTGTGTGTGTGTGTGTGTGTGTGTGTGTGTACGTACCTGTGTTTGCTGTTGTGAATAAGCAGGTGGTTCCTCGGTGGGCTTCATGATGGCCGGCTGTGTGTTAGCAGTAGGCGGGACTTTAGGTACTGACCCAGGAGGTGCCTAACAACATTAAAAAAAAATTGTACATTAGGAAACATGTTCTTATCGACTAAAGACAGTGAAAATGATAATGAATTACATAGTGTCAATATTTTTGTCATTAAAAACCAAGAACTGAGGTGCACTGTTGGCCACAGCTGCTCAGACCTCAGTTTCTGATCTTGCATTCAGCCTCAGCAGTGCTACCAACCAGGCCAGACACAACTGGCAATATCTGAGGGAGAGCAGACCTTGCTGGTACAACAGCGTCTGCTTCTGCCTGGTCGAGGGTGCTGGCACAAGCGGCAGAGGAACACAGTGAAAGCAGCTTGTTCCACTGTGTTAAGGAGTAGCCGCTGGCTCGTACTTGCCAATGGTGGCATGTGATAACCTGTGCTGGGTGCGATGAGCTACAGGCGGTCACACTGCACATGGGAATTGAGTATATCCAAAATGTGACGGTGAAAAAGAAATCTAATAAATTGTAGCTTGAAGTAGTGTGTAAAATACACTTACAGGTTTTGTATCTGTGAAGGGATTGTACTCCTCCAGGCCGGGTGGTGCATTCCTCGTTACTTGCGTCACTGAGGGGTCCTGAAATAGAGGAAGACAAAAAAAATAAAAATTCAAAACTGCAGTTTAGCACTGTAAATAAATTAAATTATAAAACTTATTTGTAGTCTATATTATATGCACACATCACATGTTTCAAATGCTAAATATAACTGGGATCTAAAAAATAGGACCCCACATGTATTTTCTACAGCAATAATTCTCAAAATAATTGGGATCTAAGAAATAAGACCCCACATGTATTTTAGTAACACAGTAATGATTTCCATTCCCAAACTTCTAGGGCTGCACCATACCATTCCCCCTTTCGTCATAACCAGTCCGAGACCAGGTACCTCAACAGCTAACAACTTTATCTTGTTTACATGTAAATCCTAATAATTAATATTTAATCCACTGTCAAAGCACTTTCGCCTGGATTTTTTTCCTTGATCACACAATCTAGTCACTTCCAATTACCAAATGTGAATACGCTGCCACTTGGACAACCTCCCAAAGAAATCATAGTTGGGAATTGAAATGGGTTAAAGAAGTTGTTAGAGAAGTTAAACTGATGGAGTAGATACTAAACAAACAAACCCATTAACTAGTACAACAACCTAGGCTTAAAGGCTCAGTCGACCTTGGTCTATTTTTATTGACACAGTATTCACTCACCCATCCAAATCTTTGAATTCAGGTGTTCCAATCACTTCCATGGCCACAGGTGTATAAAACCAAGCACCTAGGCATGCAGACTGCTTCTACAAACATTTGTGAAAGAATGGGTCGCTCTCAGGAGCTCAGTGAATTCCAGTGTGGTACCGTGATAGGACGCCACCTGTGCAACAAGTCCAGTCGTGAAATTTCCTCGCTACTAAATATTCCAAAGTCGACTGTGAGTGGAATTATAACAAAGAAACAAAAAACAACTCGGCCACGAAGTGTTAGGCCACGTAAAATGACAGAGCGGGGTCAGCGGATGCTGAGGCGCATAGTGCGCAGAGGTCGCCAACTATCTGCAGTCAATCGCTACAGACCTCCAAACTTCATGTGGCCTTCAGATTAGCTCAAGAACAGTGTGTAGAGAGCTTCATGGAATGGGTTTCCATGGCCGAGCAGCCGCATCCAAGCCTTACATCACCAAGCGCAATGCAAAGCGTCGGATGCAGTGGTGTAAAGCACGCCACTACCGGACTCTAGAACAGTGGAGACGTGCTCTCTGGAGTGACGAATCATGCATGATTTTGGACAATTTCTGCTCCCAACTTCAGTGCACAAAGCAAGGTCCATAAAGACGTGGATGAGCGAGTTTGGTGTGGAAGAACTTGACTGGCCTGCACAGTCCTGACCTCAACCCGATAGAACACCTTTGGGATGAATTAGAGCGGAGACTGCGAGCCGGGCCTTCTCGTCCAACATCAGTGTCCGACCTCACAAATGCGCTTCTGGAGGGATGGTCAAAAATTCCCATAAACACACTCCTAAACCTTGTGGAAAGCCTTCCCAGAAGAGTTGAAGCTGTTACAGCTGCAAAGGGGGAGCCAGTGACCTGATCACTAGTTCAGTATCTTATCCACTGAACTACTACAATTTCAGAAAAAACCTCATAAAGAACTAAATCAAAGGGTAAACCTATTTCTAAAACATTGACTTTACAGCATTCAAGATGTGTTTGTGTTATATATTAAGTAGGTAGGTTTTAGAAAGTCCAGGGACATATTGGCACGCATTTTTTTAAAGTTGATTGGTGCCAACTTTTGCTTTTACCAGCAAACTCTCCTTAGAAATCATGTCTGTCCATGCAAAACCCTCAACACCAAACAACAGCGCCAATGTTAAAGCTAAACAGAAGACCATAAGAAGTATTTAAATAAACTGAGTTTAAAAAAAGGAAATAAAAATGAGAAAAGAACAGATGCTGCCATCCTGTAGGCAAAACAAGGTTCGAGGGCTTCTCTTCTCTTAGATCCTCTAGCTGTAAGGGGATATTTGATGAAGACGCAGGCTATAATTACCATCTGGCGGGGAACTGATGATTCCAATAATTTTCACTAACTATTAATAGGCAAATGTAGGAATGTGTGTTCCCAAACTGAAACTAGAGAAAATGGTCTTGCTTTATAGGAAGAGCGTTCTCTTGGATACATAAAGTATGAACACACAGACACTTCCATCTATACTGTTGGCGCAATAAGGAGGTCTGTGTACCTGGGGCATGTCTGGCTATGCGTCAAGAGGCCGGTGCCATGAATATTTTAGCCAGTAGGGCAATGAATGTTTCATGGGCCAACTGTACATGTGCGTTCTCAGACACAAAGTTCTGAGTAAACTGATAGGCCTTTAGAAAGCAACACACAGATCACGGATGCTTTACTACTTTAATGCGAAATCCTCAAAAGAATTCAAATTCACACGCGTCAGCTTAATTCACCGAGACTTCGGCATGCGTTTTGTACTGTGACCTTTTTTCTAAAGATGAAAACTTGAACCCGAGACCTGGATTGACATGGCTCTTTAAAAACAAGCATATGACGTATTATCCCTTCCTTTGCACATTGTTAAACTGCAATACCATCAGAGACACCAAATGGCCTTTGCATGCAGGGACAGGGTTTAGTCCTGGGTCCTGTAAATTTTCTTAAAGGCTTAGCTTTGGCTTACAGATTACTCACAAGTAACGTATGGATCATTCAGCATATACATTGATCAGCCATACCATTAAAACCACCTCCTTGTGTCGACACACACTGTCCATTTTCATCAGCTCCACTTACCATATAGAAGCACTTTGTAGTTCTACAAATACTGACTGTAGTCCATCTGTTTCTCTGCATGCTTTGTTAGCCTCCTTTCATGCTGTTCTTCAATGGTCAGGACTCTTCCAGGACCACCACAGAACAGGTATTATTTGGGTGGTGGATCATTCTTGGCGCTGCAGTGACATGACATGGTGGTGGTGTGTTAGTGTGTGTTGTGCTGGTATGAGTGGATAAAACACCTCACTGTCACTGCTGGACTGAGAATAGTCCACCATCCAAAAACATCCAGCTAACAGCGCCCCGTGGGCAGCGTCCTGTGACCACTGATGTAGGTCTAGAAGATGACCAACTCAAACAGATGAGCAAGAGATGAGCGATCGTCCCTGACTTTACATCTACAAGGTGGACCAGCTAGGTAGGAGTGTCTAATAGAGTGGACAGTGAGTAGACACGGTATTTAAAAACTCCAGCACAACACACACTAACACACCAGCACCATGTTAGTGTCACTGCAATGCTGAGAATGATTCACCACCTAAATAATACCTGCTCTGTGGTGGTCCTGACCATTGAAGAACAGGGTGAAAACGGGCTAAAAAGATATGTAAAGAAACAGGTGGACTACAGTCAGTAATTGTAGAACTACAAAGTGCTCCTATATGGTAAATGGAGCTGATAAAATGAACAGTGAGTGGTTTTATTGTTATGGCTGATCGGTATACCTTGTTTATATATGCTGATGAGCCAGCTGATGGTAGTTATCTGTGGTACACGTGTTGAAGGCAGCAGATACGATCACCTTAAAGACCTGAGTGAACCTGGATCCAAAACAGCAAAAAACTAAGAAGTTTATTTTTATATATAGGGGAACAAACATGATATCAATAAAAGAATGAATAAAGCAAACGTTCGAATGCCAACTTCATGCAAAAATAGGACAGTGACGCAACTAATTCCATAATCGCTATCATGCTAATTTGGCCGCACAGGGCTCAATATGTCTCACAAGCCTGAAGCAGCAAGTGCACAAAGTCTTATGAATTTTTTATGAAATCCGTAGTTCAATCAGAAAGGCAGTGTAGAGTTACTTCTGGAATTCTATTACAGTGTAACGTTCTTTTACGAATATTTTAAACAAATCTGACCAATCAGAATAGAAGCTACAGGTCTTGTGGTCTAATTATATGCCCAGTAAAGAATACAAGACTGAACACAGTACATGTACCAAGCAAACCAATTATTCCAAACAGCCAAAAGCATTAAAGATATAAGGCACACAAGCATCAGCATGAATACTATCTTTAAATTAATGTATTATGCTGCACATTAAGCAGAATGTGTTTTAAATACCACACTACTAGACATTGTGCTAAATCTGCTCTCGGTGTGGCCAACAAGCTTATACCCATATATCATATGTTATTCATAATCACAGTTATATACCCTCCAGCCTCAGTACTTGGCATAACATCGTTTGATAACCTATTATAATAATAATAAATCCATGACAGTGAGGTTTGATGGCTTTTGTGCTGCAAGTGCTTCCTTCATATACTGTATAGTGCTTTTATTTACTCGCACCAATGATTTACTTAATCATTAAAACCACCTCCTTTTATCTACACACACTGAGCACTTTGTAGTTCTACTAGGGCTGGACGATATGGCTAAAATTTATATCACGATATGACTCCTAATTTCGGTCGATACGATATAATTCCGATATCGATATGAATAATACAAATGTCAGAAAAACTGCCAAAAACACCAAAATTGGATGGCGGTACCTGCAAACCTCTTTTCTGGTTTCTGGCAAGAAATACAAGCTGAATACACGACTGAATCAGTCCTTCCTCTCTTATCAGCTATTTCGTCTGCTTCTTTTTCAACTGTGGACAGTGGCGGAGCCAGACAATTTTCATAGGGGTGGCCAGACTGAGACCATTGCTCACACAGGGGTGGCACAGAAACTGTCCGATACCTTATTTTTGTATGTGGCTAGTGGCTGTTGATCTAGTAGTGTTTTGGTCACTCACTCGTTTACCTATACAGGCAGTGAGTGCCATGTAGAATTACATCAAGTCTAGCATAATAAGCTTTTAATTTTTTTCTCATTTTCCCTGTGAAAAACTAAAATATAGCCTATAACCTTAACAGAATTTCAAAGATATTCCTTTGCAATACTTGATCGCAAACTTGTGTGTACTGATGAGACTCATCTGAACCCCAGAACATGCTAGTGTGAATGCATGGAAAACAAATTTTAATTTTCTTTCAAGAATATGATACATTCTGACCAACACTATTAAGCCAAATCAGCATTGAAAATTGACTTTACTTTTAATAGCCGTCTACAATGCTGGGGCTTCTTAAAACTGAATATTCTCTTTTCAATAGAAGTGTTATATACGGTAAGTGCCATTAAATTGTTTTTGAAAAAAAACCCCGCCCAATTAGGAGGAAACCCGCCCAATCTGGCAACAGTGGAACGCGAATATCCCGTTGGTGCCTTTATTCGTAGCGCGCCACAACTAATAAGAAGTAATATTAATAACTGGTATTAGTACTCAGTAGTAGTACTTTTTCTGTAATTGTGTTGGTGGTTGACATTTATGTTGAGTGTATTACTGCACTGTTTTGATGGAGAACTACTCGCTTGAGGTGCGCTGTTGAATTGCGTCCCTGTGGGAACCTGCGAGCAGAAATGCCTCCGCAAAAAAGTAACACAGGCAAAGCGCACTGACGTAATGCATATCGATCGAATTTGTTTAAAAATCATATCACAGTTATTGAAACATTTTCTATCGCGATATATATCGATATCGAATTATTGTCCAGCACTAAGTTCTACAATTACTGACTGTAGTCCATCTGTTTCTCTGCCTGCTTTGTTAGCCCCCTTTCATGCTGTTCTTCAATGATCAATGATGACTACAGAGCAGGTATTATTTAGGTGGTGGATCATTCTCGGCACTGCCGTGACACTGACATAACATGGTGGTGTGTTAGTGTCTGTTGTGCTGGTATGAGTGGATCAGACACAGCAGCGCTGCTGGAGTTTTTAAACACCTAACAGTCACTGCACCCCCTAGACAGCGTCCTGTAACCACTGACGAGGGTCTAGAAGATGACCAACTCAAACAGCAGCAATAGATGAATGATCGTGTCTGACTTTACATCTACAAGGTAGGAGTGTCTAATAGAGTGGACAGTGAGTGGACACGGTATTTAAAAACTCCCGAAGCGCTGCTGTGTCTGATCCATTCATACCAGCACAACACACACTAACACACCACCACCATGTCAGTGTCACTGCAGTGCTGAGAATCATCCACCACCTAAATAATACCTGCTCTGTGGTGGTCCTGTAAGGGTCCTAACCATTGAAGAACAGCATGAAAGGGGGCTAACAAAGCATGCAGAGAAACAGATGGACTACAGTCAGTAAGTGTACAACTACAAAGTGCTTTTCAGTGTATCTTGTCTAAGCAATTGAAGGTTAAGGGCTTGCTCAATGGCCCAACAGTGGCAACCTGGCAGTGGTGGGGCTTAAACTAGCAACCTTTTGTTTACTAGTACAGTACCTTAACTGCTAGGCTGCCAACTGCCAACTAACCGAGCTTTGTGTGTTCTGAATCACCGTTTGGAAAGTCTGATCCTCACCAAAAGCAAAACATTGATCCTCAAAATGTCTTGGCAATTCACATCACCAAGGCAGCACATGCAGTTTATGCAGCACAAGAACAACCCTAAATCATCATCGATCCTCCGCCATTCTTGACCGTGGGGACAGTACTTTTCTGGTCATAAGTCTTTACTGATCCATATGGCCAAACAGTTCCAGTTTTGATTCATCAATTCATAAAACTATGTCCCTAACGCTGCAGGCCGACCCACATTCGTTAAATTGTTAAGTGATCGTGTAATCCTCTAAGTCTTTTGCAGTAACGCAAGACAAAATGTTGGGCTTTCTTCCATGACCAGGCAGGTTTGCTGCTGCGCTATAATTTGGAAATACTGCCAATGGTGTCTCTTGAAATGTTCAAGGTCTTGGAAATCTTATCTCAAATGTAAACCCACTGTCATTTTGGTGCAATGAAATTATCTCCTCTTAGCTTTTGTGAGAGCTCCTTAGTTTTCACCATGGCTTTAACACACCTTAAACACATGATTCTCTGAGTGGTGTTTATATAACACTTAATAGCTAAAGCAAATATTATCTAGGGGTTGAATAAGTGTCACGTGGCAATAAGAACAAAATATCCTGCTACTCTAAGATACAACATAATTCGTTTTCTTTGTTGCTCATAAAGACTCAATTTAAAGTAAAATCTACATCTGCAAAAGGTGTATAGTGATAAAGGGAACTTGAGGGATCTCGAGGGACGTGGGGGTAAATATTTCCAACTGTATGCATGTGTGCGTGTGTTTAGAATGCCATGTTAATGAAGGCGTTTGGGACAGTGGGGATTCTGATGTTTCTCATTGGTTCCTCGGGTGCAGGAGTCGCTTTTGCGTGGGTGGCTTGATTGTGGGGGCGAGGGCAGGCCATGATTAAAGGGATGATAAACAGATGCACCATTTTATTACTGAGTGAATGAGGTTGGACGAAAAGTGAGAGAAAGCATGCTTTCACCAGAATGCTGGACATGTTATTACTATATTTATGAATACAAAATCATGTCATAAATTGCTGTAATACGCTGTGGTCGTTGCCTTTAATCAAATTCAATGGCATAAAGCTTTGCACATTTATTTTAGACATTCTACATGTTTGCATGAACTTGGGTGGAATGCTTACTTTAAAGGGAAGCACAAGGATTTCAACAATTTGCTCAACTGACCTTGTTCCTGTGACTAAATGACGAACACATGCTTATTTGTTTCATATAAAACTGTGACGTAAATTCTTACTTCCACTTTAATAATTATAATGTCTGACTAACAATTGTTATCCTCTGTGAAATAAATTTAATTTAAGGAAATACACAACTGTAGAGTGAAATTAAACAAAAATAATAAACACATATTGCACATTTTTAATACTTTTCCAAAAAAAAAACCTTTTATCTGCATTTAGCCTATTTAAAGCAACTTACAATTATGACTGAACGCAGTTTGAGCAATTGAGAGCAATTGCTCAAGGGCCCAACAGTGGCAACTTGGCAGGGGTGTGGATTGAATCGGCAACCTTCTGATTACTAGTCTAGAACGGCACAGTGGCTAAGTGGGTAGCACCGTCGCCTCACAGCGAGAAGGTCCCGAGTTCGATCCCCAGGTGGGCCGGTTCGGGTCCTTTCTGTGTGGAGTTTGCATGTTCTCCCCGTGTCCACGTGGGTTTCCTCCCACAGTCCAAAGACATGCAAGTGAGGTGAATTGGAGACACTAAATTGTCCATGACTGTGTTACACATGAACCTTGTGTAATGAGTAACTACCGTTCCTGTCATGAATGTAACCAATGTGTAAAACATGACTTTAAACTCCTAATAAACCAACAAACTAGTCCAGAACCTTAACCGCTGAGCTACCACCACCATATATAATAATGTTCTTTATTTCAATGTAAATAAAATGTACTAGAGCGCTCGGGTGGTGCAGCAGTCTAGGCTAGCCCTCTCTGTGGTGTTAAATAGACGACTACGCAGACATGACTGGCTAGGTAGACATGGATTGCCACACTGTCCAAGGGTGTTCCTGCCCAGAACCCAGAGTTTCTCAGAGGAACCGTACCTGCCAGACTCTGAACTAATCAGCTGTCAGTGTGACTTCTCTACCTACTCACATGGTCTAGTTCCAGAATCAACTTAGTTCCTTCATTTTTTAAATTGGATCTATGAATGTATTAGCATAGTCCTTGAAGAACCCTCACCATGTACATATTTAAAATTGATTGTGTCTTTAGCAATTATTAAATAAAATAGTGAAAATCTAGAGTTGATTACCTAAATATTTTCATGTTGAATCAATCTAACTATACAGTAGATGTTTTTTTTTATGTTCAACCAGGACCCGCTGCTTTCGAGTGTTTGTGATAATGAGAAGGAGATGGACCTGATGGATTTGTGAAAAGGCTGGAAAGCACAGCAAATAAACAGCATAAAGTACATGCTCAAAGTGATGAATTTGTTTAAGCTTTTATAATAATCTCCCCTGAATAATCCTCAAATTCTGCACATAGCCCCGTTTATGGCTGAAATCTGTTTTAATCTGAAATCTATACTCCTGTCCATGTTCTTTGAATGAATCGAAGCTCTTATAGGTCCCTCCCTACAAGAGTGTCATCTATATAACTATAATATTATATCTATGAATATTTTACATTAAAACATAACTTTCTGTTGACTCTGTGCACATTTTGTCAAAGAAATATAACCGGAGTGTAAGTGTGCTCACTAGCAACAATTGAGCGTGTTGAAGGAAGGAAAGATTGGATGAAATCACTTTCCGGCAAATGTGACTACAACTAGCTGGACTGAGGAAGAAACAAAACACAGCTGGATCCTCTGCATATGCCGGGGCTTTCTGTAAGACTCCGCCGCTGACCGGTGTATAAAAGAATCCAGTGGCAGTTTATCAGTCAGAAAGGGTTGGTAGGGGCTGTCAGAGTGCATAGGAAATAGAATACACCGATCAGCCATAACATTAAAACCACCTCCTTGTTTCTACACTCACTGTCCATTTTATCAGCTCCACTTACCATATAGGAGCACTTTGAAGTTCTACAATTACTGACTGTAGTCCATCTGTTTGTCTGCATGCTTTGTTAGCCCCCTTTCATGCTGTTCTTCTATGGTCAGGACCCCCACAGGACCACCACAGAGCAGGTATTATTTAGGTGGTGGATCATTCTCAGCACTGCAGTGACACTGACATGGTGGTGGTGTGTTAGTGTGTGTTGTGAGGGTATGAGTATCACTGTCCCTGCTGGACTGAGAATAGTCCACCAACCAAAAATATCCAGCCAACAGCGCCCCGTGGGCAGCGTCCTGTGACCACTGATGAAGGTCTAGATTAGAAGATGACCGACTCAAACAGCAGCAATAGATGAGCGATCGTCTCTGACTTTACATCTACAAGGTGGACCAACTAGGTAGGAGTGGACAGTGAGTGGACACGATATTTAAAAACTCCAGCAGCGCTGCTGTGTCTGATCCACTCATACCAGCACAATACACACTAACACACCACCACCATGTCAGTGTCACTGCAGTGCTGAGAATGATCCACTACCTAAATAATACCTGCTCTGTGGTGGTCCTGACCATTGAAGAACAGCATGAAAGGGGGCTAACAAAGCATGCAGAGAAACAGATGGACTACTGTCAGTAATTGTAGAACAACAAAGTGCTTCTATATGGTAAGTGGAGCTGATAAAATGGACAGTGAGTGTAGAAACAATAGGGACTGAAAATGTTACATCCTGTTTTCAACTAATTTGCGAACCTTATTCTGGGCAGGTTGCATTGGAATTGAAGGCTATCCCAGATAAACTGGACACAGCATGCAAATCATTCTGGACCAGGGCACCAGTCCATGGCCATGTATCACTGACTTAGGCATTTATTTACATTTATTTATTTAAGTGGTTTTCGAAATGTCCAAAAGGCTCATGCTCGGTGTCCACAAACTTTTGACCATATTGTGAACATTCACATTTTGTGTATTTACAGCATAAAGGCGACACTTTTAGCCAGATGGACCAAAGGCTAAGGGGCTTGCTCAAGGGTCCAACAGTGGCAACCTGGCAGTGGTGATGCTTAACTAGTTCTATACCTTGACGAATGAACTACCTCTGCCACTGACAAGTGGAGTAAGAACAGAACAGCTCCAGGGTCCTGGCAACCAAGGGTCAACTTACACCCCTACTAACTGTCAGGTGGGAATTTGGCATGTTCTCTCCGTGTAAACACCTGTATTCCTTGGGGTTTTTTTTTTTTGGTCACACAATTGACTAGTCAAACAGGTACTAGGGACTAGGTACTGTAAATTTCCTCTAGATAGAAGCTGCTGAGTAATAAATTGGGATTAAATGGTCCTGGATGCCACTCATCAGGATAAAGTGGCTTAATAAATGAATGAATAAATAGATTATAAAGCTTCAACCCCTTCAAACACTTCAATAATGTCAATTGTGACAGACCTAACAATGTATTTGCATACTGTTTTATCGCAGCCCTTTAAAACGACACCTGAATCCACTTGGCTGCGCCTCCTTGGTAAACATCAGCACGAAAATAAGGCCGAACCCTAAATGACGCCGGTTTCCTAGCGAAGTGCACTAAACATGATGTGGAAACCCGTAACTCGCTGGCATGCGTAGTGCACCTATATAACAAGCACGTAGCTTTTTGAGACGCGACTTGCAGTATACGGTTTTTCCAACTAACCGTGCTGACTGAATGATATACCATGTCATTGTCAACCCATGTAAAATGAAAAATAAACCACATAATTATTGTCCACTTGGTACGATTTAAGCTCGAATAAATAAAAATAAATGCGTTTGTTTAATTTGAGGGTCAATATGAGATAAATTGTATGAAATAAATATGTTAACAACACCATAACGGATTGCTAATTAGACTTGTCAACAGAATGAGTAAATTATTAAAGATAACAGGCTTAATGATTCGGTTTTATAAATGTATAAACAATTAAAGCATTATATGTCATTAAGACAAAGTGAACAATATATTCAAGCTATTTTTACATAAAATGCAGATAACGTTAGACAGTGCACTTACTCACTCGGCAGGGCTGGGTACGTTAGCTTTAGCTGCAGAGCTAATTATTAAAGTATTCTTAGTGAAGCCGCTTTTCTTTACCTGAAAAGGATTGCTGAAGTCCGGGTCCGCGAAAGGGTTGCTGTCAAAATCCGACATTTTAATGGCGAACTGTCTTTATTGTACAACGCCGACAAAAAAGCTGAACACAAAGCAAAGCTCGCTAATGCTCCAGCTCTCCAGGACCAGCGCCGCTCTCTCTGAACAACTGCTGCAAAATGGCAGAGACGGAAGTGACGTCCACCTGTCATTCAGCTCACCAGCTCAGTGTGTCAATTATCATGAATCATGGACCGTTTGTTTACATTTTATATCGCTGTTTTATGTCCTTAAACCCAATATTACGCGTATTTTAAATATTTAATTGATTAAATATACGTTCTATAATGCTAACTTTATCCTTTGTATTGTGGTAAAGCTTTGCCCGTTTTTCTAATGTGCAACCCCGAATCAGAAAAAGTTGGGACGGCATGGAAAATGTACATAATAAAAAATGAACTGGAAGAACCTGAGATATTTCATGTTTTATCTGCTCACCTTCATTCCATTTATTAATAAACATCCATTCCTGCATTTCAGACCTGCAACACATTCCAAAAAAAGCTGGGACAGTAAAGCATTTACCCCTTTGTAATGTCGCCATTCCTTTTCACCACACTTAAAAGACGTTTTGGCACCGAAGAGACCAAGTGATTTAGTGTTTCAGCTTTTATTTCGTCCCGTTCTTATGTACAACAGTACGGGGTCGTCGTTGTTGCATTTTTCCCTTCAAAATTTTCTATTGGGGACAGGTCAGGACTGCAGGCAGGCCAGTGCAGTATCCGTACCCTCTTCTCCCGCAGCCATGCCTTTGTAATTTGTGCAGCATGTGTTGAAAAATGCTGGACATCCCTGGAAAAGACGACGTCTTGAAGGCAGCACATGTTGCTCTAAGATCTCAATGTACTCAATGTACTCAATGTATTATCACAGAAGTGTAAATGGCCTTTACCAAGGGCACTGACACCGCCCCATACCATGACAGACCCTGGCTTTTGGACTTGTTGCTGATAACAGTCTGGATGGTCCATTTTTTTCAAAATAGACCTGGAATGCTGATTTATCTGACCACAATACACATTTCTACTGTGCGAAGGTCCATCCTAGGTGCCTCTGAGCCCTGAGATAAACTTTTGGATACTACTACCAATCTTCTTATATGCATTGCGTCCTCTTTCAGCTTTCGTGACAGCTCCCTAGTTTTCACCATGGTTGCAATACACCTTCAATAAATCTCTGGGTGGTGTTTACTGTTTATATAAAATCTCACAACTGAAGCAAATGAAGGGTTGTTATTGAGTTCCCCATTTTTTAATCATGTTGTAACCCAACTTTAGGTCATGCAGGCTAGTGGTAGATTTTAGAATCAGCAATTAAGGGTTAAAAACTGTAATATAGTGTTAAAATATCCTGTTACTCTAAATAACATCACTCAGTTTCTTTGTTCATTTGCTGTATTGATTTGGGGTGATGAATGATTGCAACTGTATGTGTGTTGGTACCATAGGCACATAGAGAGACATGTTGCCATCAAGTTGAAATTATTGTTATCTAAGGATACCATTTAATCTCATGTTCAAGGTCTTTTTCTATTACCCAAGTATTTGTCATCTAAGGTTCAACATTCATGGACATTCAGTAGTGGTTTTGGGGCATTACCCTTTATGCAAAGAAAGTTCTAGTAATGCCATGAGTCTTTTGATAATGTCAGGCAATGTAGAGGGTGATGGAACCTTGCAATTGCTTTCTAGGGTTGTCCTAAATTTACAGTGTGTGTAAGTGTATAATCACTAAAACAAATAGTTAAAAAGTTTTACACATATAAACAAATGAATTGATTAAAACCAAGAAAACGCCAAGTAAGCTGTTCATTTCAGGGATATTACTGCCATCTAGTGCCAGGGGCTTCAACCTGCAAGACGTGGATGTCCAAACGTTGAAATCCAAGTCATTGACCACCTCCTTGTTTCTACACTTTCTGTCATTTTTTTCAGCTCCACTTACCAAATAGAAGCACTTTGTAGTTCTACAATTACTTACTGTAGTCCATCTGCTTTTCTGCATGCTTTGTTAGCCCCCTTTTCATGCTGTTTTTCAATGGTCAGGACCCCCACAGGACCACCACAGAGCAGGTATTATTTAGGTGGTGGATGATTCTCAGCACTGCAGTGACACTGACATGGTGGTGGTGTGTTAGTGTGTGTTGTGCTGGTATGAGTGGATCAGACACAGCAGCGCTGCTGGAGTTTTTAAATACTGTGTCCACTCACTGTCCACTTTATTAGACACTCATACCTAGTTGGTCCACCTTGTAGATGTAAAGTCAGAGATGATCGCTCATCTATTGCTGCTGTTTGAGTTTGTCATCTTCTAGAGCTTCATCAGTGGTCACAGGACGCTGCCCACGGGGCGCTGTTGGCTGGATATTTTTGGTTGGTGGACCAGCTCCCTTGAGATCATTGACAAGCTCCTCCCGTGTAATTCTGGGCTGACCTCACCTTTCTCAGAATCATTCTTACCCCACCAGGTGAGATCTTGCATGGAGCTCCAGAGTGAGGGTGATTGACTGTGATCTTGTATTTCTTCCATTTTCGAATGATCGCACCAACAGTGGTCTCTTTCTCACCAAGCTTCTTGCTGATGGTCTTGTAGCCCATTCCAGCCTTGTGCAGGTCTACAATCTTGTCCCTGACGTCCTTTGATAGCTCTTTGGTCTTGCCCATGGTGGTCGAGAGATTTGAACGGAAGAAACTGATTCTGTGACAGGAGTCTTTTATACAGGGACAGGACTAATTTGTGTGCCTCATGGGCACATAACCGGTCTGTGGGGGTCAGAATTCTTGCTGGTTGGTAGGGGATCAAATACTTATTTCCCTTAAATAAATACAAATTAATTTATAACTTTTATTTAATGTATTTTTTCTGGATTTTTTGTTGATATTCTGTCTCTCTTATTCTGTTAAAATAAACCTTCCATAAAAATTATAGACTGTTCAAGTCTTTGTAAGGGGGTAAACCTACAAAATAAGCAGGGGATCAAATACTTACTGTATTTCCCCCACTGTATGTATATATATATATATATATATATATATATATATATATATATATATATATACTGTATATACGTGTATATATATATATATATATATATACTGTATATACAGTATATATTAATACATTTGGGGTTTTTTTTCTCAGGAAACACGTGACTTGTTTCAAAGTCCAATATCCAATCTGTGTCAAGTAGACATAAACATTAACCAGCCACAGTAAAGCCTCGACTTAGCTCATTCATTTATAGTCGTACTGAGTAGTTGTATTGCACTGGCTCTCAGTTAGTTATTTGAATTAGTTTGTTGTTTAATACATTTGAAGTTAGAGTTGTATTGAAGAACACTTGACATGTTCCAAAAGTCAGCTTAAGTGAACGCGGCGCGATATCTGCGATCTCCAAATCATTTCTACTTTGAGATCTCTATGAAGATTATTTGAAATTCAGCGGACATTTTGCGCATGCGCAAGAGCACAACACAACACTGGTGGATACGAGTGGCGGGTTGGATACAAAGCTCATCGGTCATTAGTTGTAGTTTTGTACATTTAGCTTCTGCTGAAGCAGAGAAGATTTAAAATGCGGGTGAGTTGGAGTTTGGTGGTAATGTTGTGTGCAGGATGGAGTTCCAGGATAATGATGGCTGAAGCGTTAGAACCTATTTCTACCAGTATTGCTGTTGGGATCGCCGCCGCTGTTACTGGATTTCTTGCCAGTAATCCCAATGTGCTGTACTACTTCCAGGAGTGTTGCAGATCAGAGTGGATCTCCTACAACAAAACTGGTATGTAGCACCAATTTTAACCTTGTTTTAATACAGGAAGTTAACGTGTACATCAACAGGAAGTTCAGTTTTTGATGTACTATACAATTTCTACAGAGTTTATGGCCAACTAGTAAATTTTTAGCGTGTTCAGGTGTTTCAGCCACACCCATTGATGGCAGGTGTATAAAACATGGTTTGCTATTGAAGAACTCCAGTGATCTGTGAGATCAGAGCCCTGGCCTCACTTGAAGTGAAGTTTTGGAAATAAATTGGAACACTGACTGTGAGCTTGGCCTTTTTTGTTCCATGTAGTAGCTTGACCTCACAAATGCTGGTTTTTGGCTGAATGGGCACAAACACCTTATATCTACTATAAAACATGGTAAAACATCTTCTATAAATGTTGTAGCAAATGGGAGGGGTGTCCACATACTTATGACCATATAGCAGAGATGTTCACAAGTCACAAAATACGAGTCCGAGTCTTTAGGCTAGAGTCCGAGTCAAGTCACGAGTCTTTAGGATAGAGTCCGAGTCGAGTCCGAGTCTTTAGGCTAGAGTCCGAGTCAAGTCACGAGTCTTTAGGATAGAGTCCGAGTCGAGTCCGAGTCTTTAGGCTAGAGTCCGAGTCGAGTCACGAGTCTTTAGGATAGAGTCCCGAGTCAAGTCACGAGTCTTTAGGATAGAGTCCCGAGTCAAGTCACGAGTCTTTAGGATAGAGTCCCGAGTCAAGTCACGAGTCTTTAGAATAGTCCCGAGTCGAGTCCGAGTCTTTAGGCTAGAGTCCGAGTCGAGTCACGAGTCTTTAGGCTAGAGTCCGAGTCGAGTCCGAGTCTTTAGGCTAGAGTCCGAGTCGAGTCACGAGTCTTTAGGATAGAGTCACGAGTCAAGTCACGAGTCTTTAGAATAGTCCCGAGTCGAGTCCGAGTCTTTAGGCTAGAGTCCGAGTCGAGTCACGAGTCTTTAGGCTAGAGTCCGAGTCGAGTCCGAGTCTTTAGTCTAGAGTCCGAGTCGAGTCACGAGTCTTTAGGATAGAGTCCCGAGTCAAGTCACGAGTCTTTAGAATAGTCCCGAGTCAAGTAACGAGTCTTTAGGATAGAGTCCTGAGTCAAGTCACGAGTCTTTAGAATAGAGTCCGAGTCAAGTCACGAGTCAATATAATATACAGTACACAAAACATATATTGGAAATGTAGTGTAGAAATAAACAAATAATCTAAGTTCAGATAAAAAAAAACTACAGATTAGTGACTGTATTTTGCCATTTTACTTACTGCCTTTACTTTCCTAGGTACCAGTTAAAAGCTTAAACTGATATGTTTTGTTTTCATTACAAAACAAAAGCGTGCGATAAACCGTGGTCCACTGGGTAATAAAGAAGCCATGGTACAAACTTCAGTTATACATATGGTGCTGGTAAAACCTCAATGCTCTTTAAGTTGCTGCATGTACATTCTGACCCAGCAAATTTGGTTATTTTTTCAGAAAATCCACAATAAACGTATACAGATTTAAGCTACATTTCCAATAGGTGTTTTTTTTTTTAATTATTAAGATTATTATAGTCACTCAATTAATTCAACATATACTTTTCTTTCTTAAACAAATCTTTGAAACAGTGAGTCGACTCCCTAGGTTTACCTAAAAGATCCAATTAAAGGAGAGGACTCGCTTATAACCGACCCTTCACAGGGCTGTATCCCAATTCAGATCGTATTTACCTTTTAGTGCGTTATTTAGAGAACATACATTGTGCTCATGAAATGACATTATGCCCCATAAAAGGTGTCACCGTACATGCCATGATGTACAGTGAGGCTTACAGAATAGCAATGGTCCACTTTGTTTTAATTAGGGAATAGGGATCAGGTTGCGATATGGAACACAGCCTTTCGCGTCACTGGATGTTGCAGGATGTCCCTGTTTAATTTAAATAGGGATGTAACGATGCACCACAAGACAGTTAAAAATCGGTTCAACCGATTCGAATCGATTATTTATTTAAGATGAATAAATATTTACTTTAAACAGCAGAGGGCACTGGCGCTATTCACCTCGCCTGATCGACGGCACTTCACAAAGTTGCCAGGTAGGGAATTTTCCAGCCAAATTTATGTATGTGAGGATACTTTATTTGTATTATTTGTTTATTTATATAATGTGGGATTTGTTTTAAATTTCAGTTCACAAAAAGGCAAATGTGCAGTATGTTTTGCATAGTTTGTACCTACCTCAGAAATAAAAGGGCATTCATTATTTAGATAAATAAAAGATAAGCACAAATACAGTATTTTATTTACTTATTTTTTTAAAGAGAAATAATAAAAGGAAACTTAGGGAAAAATCGGGAAAAATCGTTACATCCCTAAATTTAAAACAAACCTTTAAGATTCAAACACTTCACAGTGAGTCGACTCCCTAGGTTTACCTAAAATATCCGATTCGAGGACAGGACTCGTTCATAACCGACCCTTCACATGGCTGTATCCCAAATCAGACCGTATTTACTTTGTAGTGCGTTATTTAGCTTTTTTGTATTATTGTTTAAAAGCATAATAGAGAACATACACTGTGCTCTTTAAATGACATTATGCCCCATAAAAGGTGTCAGCGTACATGCAAATGATGTAAAGTGAGGTTTACAGAATAGCCATGTTCCACTTTTTGTTATATTAGGGAATAGGGGTCAGGGATCAGGGAGGGATATGAAACACAGCCTTTCGCGTCGCTTGATGTTGCAGGATGTCCCTGTTTAAAAACGGAAGTTTTTTGCTCCTAGCTGGCGCTCATTCACTTGTCTGGTTGCCAAACATATAAATATATCTCCGAGTTATTAAAAATGAAAAGAACAGCTAGGACGTTGTTGCATTATATTATAATCACGAGTGTGCTGGTACACTCATTAGAACCGTTAACAAGCTTTGTTGTTGGATCAGGCCTGGCAGGTTTATATTCCTATTTGTTTAACTCTTGTAGTGAGAAGAATATTAAATTTAACGGCACAGGTAAGTGCATTTAATACAAATATAGTAAAACCAACATACATGTCTGTATAAATACACATGCAGCTATCTGAATATGTGCTGCTTCCATAGCGCTTATATTGTTTACTTTCGATTTCCATCTCACTTCCCCGTCATCAACCTGGACACAGAACAGCTGCTCACATTCTCATCAAACTAATAATACTTTATTCACTTAGAATGTGTTTACATTTACATTTATTACGTTTATTTTTATTTTTACTTCCCCCAGTGCTAACCAAGACAGACACCATTTGAATGACCAAGTGTATGTTGGTTAGTCTAAACCTTTGACTTTCCAATATTAAATATTTCTAGCTATCTAAAGAACACAATGAAACAAAGGTGTTAAGATATTTCAATCAGAACAGCTGTATGACCAAGAAAACAGCACATAAGAACAGACCCAGACAGGCTTGTTCACATTCCTATTCCTACTCAGGGCAAAGACGTGCAACCAAGAGCTTTTCACTACCCCACAGTGTATAGATAGATAGATTGATAGATATGATAGATATGATTGATTGATTGATTGATAGACAGATAGGTAGATAGGTGGATGGATAGAATAGATAGAATATATAGATATGATTGATAGATAGATTGATAGACAGGTAGATAGGTGGATGGATGGATTGATCTACACTCACTGTTCATTTTATCAGCTCCACTTACCATATAGAAGCACTTTGTAGTTCTACAGTTACTGACTGTAGTCCATCTGTTTCTCTGTATGCTTTGTTAGCCTCCTTTCATGCTTTTTGTCAATGGTCAGGATCCCCACAGGACCACCACAGAGCAAGTATTATTTAGGTGGTGGATCATTCTCAGCACTGCAGTGACACTGACATGGTGGTGGTGTGTTAGTGTGTGTTGTGCTGGTATGAGTGGATCAGACACAGCAGCACTGCTGGAGTTTTTAAACACCTCAGTGTCACTGCTGGACTGAGAATAGTCCACTAACCAAAAATATCCAGCCAACAGCGCCCCGTGGGCAGCGTCCTGTGACCACTGATGAAGGTCTAGAAGATGACCGACTCAAACAGCAGCAATAGATGAGCGATCGTCTCTGACTTTACATCTACAAAGTGGACCAACTAGGTAGGAGTGTCTAACAGAGTGGACAGTGAGTGGACACGGTGTTTAAAAACTCCAGCAGCGCTGCTGTGTCTGATCCACTCATACCAGCACAACACACACTAACACACCACCACCATGTCATTGTCACTGCAGTGCTGAGAATGATCCACCACCTAAATAATACCTGCTCTGTGGTGGTCCTGACTAGGGATGTCCCGATCCGATCTCAAAGATCGGGATCGGGTCCGATCAAGGCATTTTTTAATTGATCGGAATCGGCTTTATTAAACCCGATCTTAATCCCGATCTTTTGTTTTACGTCAGCATGTCCGGTGTGTGGAAGTAGTTTAAACTGGAAGGTAAAACAAGTCCAACAGTGAAGTGTAACGTCTGTAATGCGAGCGCTTCACGAGCCGGTAGTAGCAGAGCTGCGTTCATTACTGTAGAATTTTACTGTTTATATGGTGTGTGAGTCAAGGATCACACCGGTTTACAAAACAACGTAGTGATGCACTCGTTTAATAAAGAAATAAATACACGGTATATTCACATATTGTCGGGAGTGTTTAACACTTAATTAACTTCTGTTACGGTACCGAATACCGGACAGTTGAGTCGAGCACGCTGTTTCATGTTCTATGGAAGGCCTAAAGGGTCAAAACACACTCACTTCGTGTACAAACGTCCATCAAACCCTTTTCACAATACAAGCACTTTAAGAACTGGCTTTCCTTCATAACAAAAGAGCCTTTCCATTTCAGGTTTTACTGTAATGCTTTCAAGTAACTTATTTTCTTATATTCAAGTTAAGCTGCTACACAGATTTCTGTTCATTTTTAGTGCATCACTGCATTAAACAGATTTTTTTTCTTCGAATGTAAAGTTTAAAGTAAAACTGTAATTATCTCACTCATTTTGATTGATTTTGTAAAAATACAAAACATTAAGCCAATAGTTTGGATGCAGCATTTTTCCCTTCAGCACTGCAGAGCTATTTAGTTGTTAAACATATACATTGGATTAATTTGAATAACTGTAATGTACTTGAAGTGTGCACTGTGTGAACAGTATTATCCAGTTCTTATCTAGACAATATCTAGAAAATACAAGTATCGGTTTGAGACTCGGTATCGGATCGGGATCAAAATTAATAATCGGGATCGGTATCGGGAACAAAAAAACGTGATCGGGACATCCCTATTCCTGACCATTGAAGAACAGGGTGAAAGCGGGTTAAAAAGGTATTTAAGAGAAATAGATGGACTACAGTCAGTAATTGTAGAACTATAAAGTGCTTATATATGGTAAGTGGAGCTGATAAAATGAGTAGAAACAAGGAGGTGGTTTTAATGTTATGGCTGATATTATGCTTAATTCCTCATCATTTTATCTCGAAGGTCTTGAAGAGGCACTGCAGCAGAAGCTGTTTGGGCAGCATATAGCGACTCACGTCATCCGCAAAGCCGTGACTGGCTTCATGAACAACGAAAACCCAAAGAAGCCCCTCGTCTTGTCGCTGCACGGCTGGACCGGCACAGGAAAGAATTACGTCAGCCAGCTGATTGCAGAAAGCGTTTACCGTGAAGGAATGAAAAGTGAATTTGTGCACTTGTTTACGGCCACGGCACACTTCTCCCATGTAGACTACCTGAATGAGTACAAGGTAAACCACACGGCATTACTTAATCCTATACTGTAACATATTTTCAGCTTTCAAGTCAAGTGAATTTTTAATGTCAGTTCAACCATATACAGGTACAGTACATAATGAAACAACTTTCTATTGGGACCTAAAGGTGCTACATAAAACAACAAACGTATGCAAAACTATACAAGAATATAATACCATATAAAAACACAGTGTGATACAGTAATATAAACATAACCTGATTACACAGTCTGGTTATAAGGGCCTATGGTGTAAAAACCCTTAAGGAAATACTTCAGGGACTGGATTATGAGTAGAAAAGAGTTTTATTCTTGTCTGCAGAGAAGGATCAAAAGCTCTGCAAATGCGATAAGACAGAAAGAAAATAATCACCCTTTATACTCCCATCAGTTACATTGTAGGGCAGTGGAAGAACCCATACTTATTAAAAAGCATACTGGTGATATTTGTCTCAAGTGAAAATTGGACCACAGGTCAGGAATATACACTAATCAGCTATAACATCAGCTCCACTTACTATATAGGAGCACTTTGTAGTTCTACAATTACTGACTGTAGTACATCTATTTCTCTACATACTTTTCAGCCTGCTTTCACCCTGTTCAGCAGCGCTGCTGGAGTTTTTAAATACCGTGTCCACTCCTACCTAGTTGGTCCACCTTGTAGATGTAAAGTCAGAGACGATCGCTCATCTATTGCTGCTGTTTGAGTTGGTCATCTTCTAGACCTTCATCAGTGGTCACAGGATGCTGCCCACAGGGCGCTGTTGGCTGGATATTTTTGGTTGGTGGACTATTCTCCTGTCGGGGTCCTGTGGGGGTAATTGTAGAACTACAAAGTGCTTCTATATGGTAAGTGGAGCTGATAAAATGGACAGTGAGTGTAGAAACAAGGAGGTGGTTTTAATGTTATGGCCGATCAGTGTATAAAAACTTAATGTCCCAAAGTACAACATGTGGCCTCCTTCTAAATGGGCAAGTGGTTCACCTGTGTAATATGCTGGTAATAGAGCACTAAGAGCCTATGATAAATATTATAATAACTTATACTAACCTTTTTAATCGTCTGTAATTCTAATAATGTAGAAGTGATTTTAATATTAGGCATGACCCGTCGTGTTAATGCTTTTGTGTTGTAGAGGAACCTGCAGCAGTGGATAAAGGGTAATGTGACCCGATGCTCTCGCTCTATGTTCATATTCGACGAGATGGATAAGATGCACCCAGGCTTGATCGACAGCATCAAGCCCTTCTTGGATTTTTATGACAACTTGGATGGAGTGTCTTACCGGAATGCCATCTTTGTATTTCTCAGGTGTGTTTAACCAGATACACAAGTTATAAAGGGTTCTGTTTACTAGACCAGTGGCAGTCCATGTATGTGAGCTCTTTGCAGTAGCAGTAGCTGGCACATTAGACTGCTGCAACATCAGAGTGTCCTGTGCATGATGTTTTGTGAGCAGCACTTTAAAAAAAATGTAGTGGCTAGAATTACATGTCTTAAGAGGAAGCACGTGTTCTCCATCCCAGATTGGTAGCCATCATTTGATAGATGAGGCTGTGACTAAAGTGGTAGAATCATTTAGCAGATTCTATTTAATCACATTTGTGCTGCGTTCTCTTCACTGACTTCCTGTAGCTGCACGCATTCAGTTTAAAACGCTGATGCTCGTCTACAAAGCCAAAAATGGACCAGCACCAAGCTACCTTCATGGTCTAATCAAACCCCGCTCTGTACCACGCAACATCCGAGCCACTAGTATCGCTCGACTTCATTCTCCACCCAGGACTCAAGGAAGACAAGCATCATGGCTCTTCTCTGTACTGGCACCCAGGTGGTGGAACGAGCTTCTTCTGTCTGTCCGAACATCTGAGTCTCTCGCTGTCTTTAAAAAACGATTAAAAACCCACCTCTATACTAAGCACCAGAGATGTTCACAAGTCACAAAATACGAGTCCGAGTCGAGTCACGAGTCTTTAGGCTAGAGTCCGAGTCGAGTCACGAGTCTTTAGGCTAGAGTCCGAGTCGAGTCACGAGTCTTTAGGCTAGAGTCCAAGTCGAGTCACGAGTCTTTAGGATGGAGTCTGAGTCAAGTCACGAGTCTTTAGGCCAGAGTCCGAGTCGAGTCACGAGTCTTTAGGCTAGAGTCCGAGTCTAGTCACAAATCTTTAGGTTAGAGTTCGAGTCGAGTCACGAGTCTTTAGGCTAGAGTCCGAGTCGAGTCACGAGTCTTTAGGATGGAGTCTGAGTCAAGTCACAAGTCTTTAGGCCAGAGTCCGAGTCGAGTCACGACTCTTTAGGCTAGAGTCCGAGTCTAGTCACAAATCTTTAGGTTAGAGTTCGAGTCGAGTCACGAGTCTTTAGGCTAGAGTCCGAGTCGAGTCACGAGTCTTTAGGCTAGAGTCCGAGTCGAGTCACGAGTCTTTAGGCTAGAGTCCGAGTCGAGTCACGAGTCTTTAGGCTAGAGTCCAAGTCATGTCACGAGTCTTTAGGATAGAGTCCGAGTCATGTCACGAGTCTTTAGGCTAGAGTCCGAGTCGAGTCATGAGTCTTTAGGCTAGAGTCCGAGTCGAGTCACGAGTCTTTAGGCTAGAGTTCGAGTCAAGTGACGAGTCTTTAGGTTAGAGGCCGAGTCGAGTCACGAGTCTTTAGGCTAGAGGCCGAGTCGAGTCACGAGTCTTTAGGCTAGAGTCCGAGTTGAGTCACGAGTCTTTAGGCTAGAGTCCAAGTCATGTCACGAGTCTTTAGGATAGAGTCCGAGTCGAGTCACGAGTCTTTAGGCTAGAGTCCGAGTCGAGTCACGAGTCAATATAATATACACAAAACATGTATTGGAAATGTAGCGTAGAAATAAACAAATAGTATGTAAGTTCAGATACAACATACAACAACAGATTAGCGACTGTATTTAGCCATTTTACTTAGTGCCTTTACTTTCCTAGGTACCAGTTAAAAGCTTAAACTAATTTAAACTAGTTTTGTTTTCATTGCAAATTACGGCACAGCGGCCAAACACAGCAAAAAATCCATAATACTGCTTACCTTAGCTTATGTTGTTCCAGATGCTATTAAATTTATAACCGTTCTTGCAAAAAAACAAACTAATAAACAAAAAAACCCCACTTTGGTTCTAACAGGGTTTTAGCAGATTTGTGTTCTCGGACTGTTGTTTATTTAAACTAGAGTAAGGTAATGTTTACTATTGAAGCACTTCTGTAAGTTGCTCTGGATAAGAGCGTCTGCTAAATGCCGAAAATGTAAATGTGTCTTTTCTCTATAGTAATGCTGGGGGTGAAAAGCTTGTTGAAGTGGCTTTGAATTTCTGGAGAGAAGGCAAAGAGCGAGAAGAAATCAAGCTAAAAGACCTGGAGGAGGTGCTGTCTCTGTCTGTTTTTAACAACAAGAATAGTATGTACAATTACAATCAATCCTTTAATTATGTTATTAGATTTGGAATTCACTGGGCAATGGTAGCTAAGTGGTTGAAGTACTAGACTGTTCATAAGAAGGTCCCTAATTCAAGCCCTAACACCACCAAACCAACACTGTTGGGCTCCTGAGCAAGGTTATAATTCAGTTACTTGGATTGTATTAGGTCTGGATTGTAAGTTTCATGAATCCCATGAAAGTCACAGAGACACAAGGTGTCGAGCATCATTTCAAATAGAGCTATGGACACACCAGCTAAAAAACCCTTTTTACTGATGAGTTTAGGTGTTTCAGCATGAAGTTTTTTACCTCAACCACATGACGTTAAAATCCTAGGGTGTGTTCGAAGACCTAGTGAGCTGCCTTGCTGTCTTACTGCCTACATAGGCAGCTACCTCAGTAGAGAGGATTCTAAAAAGTCATCGACTTATAAGCCATGTTTTTCGAACGCGCTACTTAGACCGCGATTCCATCAGTTTACGCTAAGTAAGCTAATAGAGTTAGCCTTATGCCATTCGAACCAATGGGATGAGGTGGCACAGCGCACTAGCATGTCATCTAACATCTCCCTTTGTGTACCGAAAACTTAAAAATCAATAATAATTTATTTATGTTTGAAAACTTAGTCATGGGAGAGAGTCCCCATCCGGCTTTGTCCCGCCCATATCTGAACAACAGGTCATTTGTTGTTCATGTGGCCACTCAGCCTTAGCCAGCAGGCAGAGCTGAGATTCGATATGATATATTCGACATGATGTATTCGACACCTAATGACCTCACTTGCAAGTCTTTGGACTGTGGGAGGGAACCGGAGCTCCTGGAGGAAACCCACGTGGACACGGGGAGAACATGCAAACTCCACACAGAAAGGACCGCACCTTCTTGCTGTAGGATGACGTAAAATGCTGTCTATGTAGAGAGCGCACTAGGTTTTCGAACACACCCCTAGTAAACAAACAAACAAACAAACAAAACCTCAACCACACTAAATACCATTGGGATGATGAGTAAAGTAAACTGCCTTTTCGTGCAGCACCTCTTTCGACTGAAGGCTTTAAAATTGGCTGTCCAACAAGCTACTGGTCATATGTCCATATTCCTTAAACCATATAGTGTACATTTGTTAAGATCAGTAAATAAAGTGCTAACACTCTGGCTTTATCTTCCTAGGTGGGCTCTGGCACACTAGCCTAATAGACAAGAACTTGGTGGACTTCTTCGTTCCCTTTCTTCCTCTGGAGTACAAACACGTGTTGCAATGCGGTCGAGTCGAGCTGGCCAACAAGGGTCACGAACCTAACGAGATAGCGGTAGAGGCAATGGTGCGAGAAATGAGTTTTTTCCCTCAAGAAGAGCGTATCTTTTCCTCAAAGGGTTGCAAGGGGATCGCCAGCCGACTGGACTACTACCTTTGAAGTGACAGAAAAGGATGAAAGGTGCTCTACACTGGATGGGTTTTTCTTCTCAGAGAGGAAATATAGAAGGAAAGAGAAATAGACCTGCGACACCACTATTTATGTGGTGCATTTTTGGTGTCTGTAATGGGTTTTAATCGTAGGTTTTTACAGTGAATGGAAAAATAACTGCAGGGGATGATTTGGGCTTGTTGGAAAGCCTTTTTTATGAACTTTATGAATCTTTTAGTCGGACTGTTTGTGCAAGTGAAAAATACAACACAATGCCTTAACACACACTGTTGAACTATACTACATCTTATTGAACACACCTGTTTTTATCAGACGAATCAGCCTGGATGTGTTTACTTGCATTCGCAGATATTACCTGATTTAAAATGAAAGAATTCTACGAACCTGTTTTCCAGACATCTTCACTAGCACGTCGCTGCTAAATCTGTTGACTGTAGAACCTTTGTTTTAATTTATGTGTCACTCTGTCAAAGTTTATTATTTATTTTTTGCTATATAGATTTTTTTTCCAATTTCACCCCCATTGCATTGTCAGCTTTGACCTCTTGCAAGATTCTGGCCCATAACATTAAAACCACCTTCATGTTTCTTTATCAGCTCCACGTACCATATAGAAGCACTTTGTAGTTCTACAATTACTGACTGTAGTCCACTTTTTTAGCCTGCTTTCACCCTGTTCTTCAATTATCAGGACCACCACAGAGCAGGTATTATTTAGGTGGTGGATCATTCTCAGCACTGCAGTGACACTGACATGATGGTGGTGTGTTAGTGTGTGTGGTGCTGGTATGAGTGGATCAGGCACAGCAGCGCTGCTGGAGTTTTTAAACACCGTGTCCACTCACTGTCCACTCTGTTAGACACTCCTACCTAGTTGGTTGAACTTGGTTGGTAGATGTAACGTGGCAGATGTAGACGACCTTCATCAGTGGGCACAGGATGCTGCCCACGGGGCGCTGTTAACTGGATGTTTTTGGTTGGTGGACTATTCTCAGTCCAGCAGTGACAGTGAGGTGTTTAAGAACTCCATTAGCACAACACACACTAACACACCACCACCATGTCAGTGTCACTGCAGTGCTGAGAATCCTGACCATTAAAGAACAGCATAAAAGGGGGCTAACAAATTATCCAAAGAAACAGATGGATTACAGTCAGTCATTGTAGAGCTACAAAGTGCTTCTATATGATAAGTCACTGAGGTGGTCATAATGTTATGCCTCATCAGTGTATATTTCAAGTATTACTCCACCATGCAGTCATCTTGGCCAGACATTACGAGGTCAATCCCCGTCCGGCCTTCCGTCTCCCAGACGCAGCCAGTTGCGTCACGCCGCAGAAACTACAACCCACGTCTCCACAGTAGCAGACTGCCGTGCCACTCGACCACCTGTGCTTTTGGTTGAATGCGTAACATCGCCACAGGTTTGTTTATTTAGGTCAGAAAAGAGGAAATAAAGGTGAATAAGGGTGAAGCTTATCATGGCTGTCCAATCTAGATATTAACATTCATTTTCCCTTTACACGACAACAATCTACGATTAAAGGGAATAGACATTTTGATCTAGTTCCTGCCTCAAATTGGATGTTTAATAACTCTCATACAGTATTTAACCAATATTCAGGAGAGCTGGTAGCTTATAAGTATCTGTCATGTCAATCTGCAATAAACACAGGACGAATTAGTACACAGGCAATACTGTCGTTACTGACTTAATAATATTTTGTATCGGTGACGGTCATTTTCATATATCTGAAATAGTGCAAGATGCCATATGATACCAGTGCTTATATACATTGATCTGCATAACATTATGACCACCTTTCTAATATTGTGTTGGTCCCTTTTTGCTGCCAAAACAGCCCTGACCCATCGAGATGTGCTGTGGTATCTGGCACCAAGATGTTAGCAGCAGCAGGTCCTTTAACCCTTCCAAGTTGTGAGCTGGGGCCTCCATGGATCGGACTTGTTTGTCCAGCACATCCCACAGATGCTCGATTGGATCGAGATCTGGGGAATTTGGAGGCCAAGTCAACACCTCAAACCATTCCTGAATCATTTTTGCTTTGTGGCAGGGCGCATTATCTTGCTGAAAGAGGCCACAGATATCAGGGAATACCGTTTCCATGAATGGGTGTACATGATCTGCAATAATGCTTAGGTAGGTGATACGTGTCAAAGTAACATCCACATGGATGGCAGGATTCATGGTTTCCCAGCAGAACATTGCCCAAAGCAACACACTGCCTCCGCCCGGCTTGCCTGCTTTCCCATAGTGCATCCTGGTGCCATGTGTTCCCCAAGTAAGCGACGCACATGCACCCAATGCTCACTTGCCCATTGTTGGTGCTTTCAGCAGTGAACCGTGGTCAGCATGGACACCCTGACTGGTCTGCGGCTATGCAGCCCCATACGCAACAATCTGTGATGCACTGTGTATCCTGACACCTTTCTATCAGAACCAGCATTAACTTCTTCAGCAATTTGAGCTACAGTAGCTCGTCTGTTGGATCGGACCACACGGGCCAGCCTTAGCTCCCCACGTGCATCAATGAGCCTTGGCCGCCCATGACCCGGTCGCCGGTTCATCACGCCTTGGATCACTTTTGATAGATACTGACCACTGTAGACCGGGAACACCCCACAAGAGCTGCAGGTAATGTATAATGTATGGATTTAAGGTAATGTATATAATAACTACACAATCATGCTCATTCACTGCAATGAATTATCAGCCTTCAGGCTGTTGCTATAAACTCACACAAACATCCAAAGATGACATCTTTATTTGAAACATTTCCTTTTATCCACTCGACATGTTTCTCTGGAGACAACAGAGCTTCTTTATCTTCATCCAATCATCCATGTTCAAATCCACGTTCGTATTAGTGCACCGCTCCAGCATTTTGAAGATGATGTTACAAAGCTGTTACAGTTCAAATAGCACTTGAAGGTAGAGTTCATTCATTAAATGTTACACAAGCAGGACTGCGTTAATGCAGCCATCATTTTCTGGATTATTCGTCACCTGGGCATATTTACCTGCAAGAGAAGAATCAATATATACTTTAATGATCAAAAAGACCAAATCATTACAGACAGACGACTGGATTGAGGTATCTCTGAAACAGCAAGGAGTGCTCACAGGCAGCCATGTCGAGTACCCACCAACAGTGATCCGTATAGGGACGATCCATACTGGGTAATCAAACCCTTCTGTGTATGGGGCTGCAGTCGCAGCGCCTAAGCTAACTCCTGTCCACTGTCGAAAGCTTCTACAATGAGGATACAGACATTGCAACTGGACATCAGAGCTATGGATGAAGACTGGTCTGACAAATTCAGTTTTCTCCAAGACCATGTAAACAGCTGGGTACATATGCTCATTTGTTTGTTCGTTTATTAGGATTTTAACGTCATGTTTTACACTTTGGTTACATTCATGACTCATTACACAACATTTATCAGTTCACAAGGTAAAATCAAACACAGTCATGGACAATTTAGTGTCTCCAATTCACCTCACTTGCACGTCTATGCAAACTCCACACAGAAAGGACCCGGACCGCCCCATCTTGGGATCGAACCCAGGACCTTCTTGCTGTGAGGCGACAGTGCTACCCACTTAGCCACCGTGCCGCCCTATGCTCATTTCCCGTGGAAGCGATGCTGGTTTACACAACCGTGATTGGCTATGTCAGAGGGGGCTGTTCTTGCCCTGCGCCCGGAGTCTCTTGGTGGAAGCGGGCGGCACGGTGGCCTCATAGCAAGAAGGTTCTAGGTTCGATCTCCAGGTGGGGCGGTCCGGGTCCTTTCTGTGTGGTTTGCATGTTCTCCCCGTGTCCGCGTGGGTTTCCTCCGGGTGCTCCGGTTTCCTCCCACAGTCCAAAGGCATGCAAGTGAGGTGAACTGGTGACACTAAATTGTCCATGACTGTGTTTGATATAACCTTGTGTAATGAGTAACTACCGTTCCTGTCATGAATGTTACCAAAGTGTAAAACATGACGTTAAAATCCTAATAAACAAAATCTAAGAAGCAATCTTGGTGGAACCAGTACAGCAGGTTTAAGTGGTTGATAAAAATAATGAGCTGCTTATTCTCTATCAAAACCACTTGATAGTGTTTTTATTCGTGTACGCAGTTCACTTATCCTCACAGTTAACACTCAGGTGTTATGCTGTAATGCACATGTGTGCACAGAGGCTCAGTCACAAATACCTTTAGTGTAGTGCAGTGAAGGGTGCTACAGTTCTGCTTGATTATTACACACAGTGAATAAGGGCTTAAATACATTTCAAGTGTTAACAGTAATAACACATTATAATAGTAATAAATACTTAAATAATATCTAACATCAATAATACTGAATCATCACTCACCCCAGATAACCTTGCCGCCCTGTGTTACCAAACCCAGCTCGCTAATGTTAACCTCGATAACTGTTCCCTTGGTGATGACCCCGAGTGTGGTATAAAGAGGGGAGGACGGATTCTTCTTTACACCTAAGATCGGCAGGTGGAATGTGGCCTTCAGTTCAGGGTGAGTCACGTGAGCCTTTTTGAACCTCAGACCCTGCAAAACACACAAGGAAAAAGGGGGTCATTAAATTGCAAATTCATAAAACATGGGGGAAGGGGGGGGGGGGGGGGTACTGCTTGTTTCTACTGATGGCTGGCGATCAACAGTGACACGAGGACGAGCAGCCAGTGACGAGATAACAACATGGGAAGAACTTCTGTTCTGATTACGGAGACTTTGATTTAAATCCAGATTTCCAGACTATATGGTCAGAAGTATGTAGACACACCTCCTTATTTTTCAGTTTTCATATAATTTGACACCAATGTGAGCCCTAATCCTGTCTTTCTTGATTGGTCTGTTCTATAAAACAAAGAATTTCGGAACAACATGTAGGAGCAAATTATACAAGGTCGACTTCACATTATAATCAATGTAGAAGACGCGTAACTTTAGATTTTACCAGTGATTATCAGAGCCATCACATCTACATTAGATATTGTGATAATGTCTATTTATTTATGCCCAGTTTTAGAGACAATCTAAATAATGTACAAACTGAATACAAGAAAAAGCTCAACATTCCTCAATGCGGTCCTCTTACTCCATTAATCAGAACGACTGTCTATCATCAAATCAGAAATGAAACTGCCAGTATGAGATGTTCCCTTGGAAATGCAGAGACTGGTCAATTCCAGTACACTAGAAACTCATCGGCACGCACGTCTCACCATCGGCCTGATGAAGCGCTCGTATTTTGGCGGATTGCGTGTGAAGCCGTCTCCTACGAAGCAAACTTTGGTCACCATTCTCTTCCATGCCTTCTTCTGCCTCTTTCCGGTGCGGACGACTTTGAGGACCTCTGTCTCGCCCTGAGCGCGCACTTTCGGAAGTGGCACCTCCCATTTACCCTAAACACACACATACAAAAATGTCACTTGTAACACTGGGTGGATTCCACTGATTTCAAAAAGCTTAGCAATTAACATTATTAACAACTACAAATGTAAAGGCAAATAAATATGATGAAAAGGTTTAGGTTTATAGTAGAGATGGGACGATCGGGGTTTTTGGCACCGATTCCGATCTCCTTTCAGGGACATCTGCCGATAGCCGATTGCGATCGGGGGGGGGGGGGGGGACGGTTTAGCAGTAAATAAAATAAATAAACTTAAAAAGAGCCTCACAGTGAAGATAAACCGGAGCAGCGCGCGCGTGTTTGTGTGTGCGCCTTTAGAAGAGACGCTTTGTTCACTGTATCGGTATCGCTATAAGTGATTCATTGATTCACGAGTCATTTTCCGCAAAGCGTAAGTTTCTCTTCTCAGTTATCTCTCCGTGTTTACTGTTATTAATTAAATGTCGTGGTTTTAAATAAACACCAACTACTACAGAACATTTTGTGTGACTCTCTTACATTAAAAAGCTTCATTAAAAAGCTTAATTAAACTGCTATTACCACAGATCTGTAACCGACCGTCAGACTCGTTCCGTCTAAGGAGCTAAAAGTTCAGCAGATGATCCTGAACTAACGAATTTGGTAATGAATAAACTTTTGCCTCTGATTGGCTCTGTAACGTTTTCTGTTCTCATCTACATCACAAGTAAGAACCGCTCACGATTTACCAAAGTGAACCAGGAGTTTATATAACGTGCTGATAGAATCGACTCAGATGTGACCGGGTTGAATTATCTTTTTAAAGTAAATATTACAATCAGCAAAATTACATCGTATGTATGATGCACAACGTTAATGATGTTATTTTAGGTCATGAAGAGCTTTCACGATGGTTTCTGTACGATGGTTGATGAATGGTGATGTGATGGTTGGCGCTTCGTAGCTCAAAGTCTGGATCAATCCACTGAGCTGTTAACTTAACGTGATCTTTATATATTACACGATCGAATCGGCTACTTTTAGGAAATATCGCCGATCGCCGATAGCATATTTTGATTAAAAATCGGCCGATACCGATTCATAGCCGATCGATCGTCCCATCTCTAGTTTATAGTGCTAACGATTTTAGAAAATATTAGGACAGGATGTGAAATGTTTATAAACCAGGTCCAATATATGATATGCAATGCATAAGAGAAAAAAACCTATAATCCTTGCAATCTATCATTAAGGAACGTTGTTCTTAAACTGTTGGATTATCCACTGATGCATTATGTGGCAAAGTGGCGAGTCATGACCCATCCTTGCTCTCTTATTTGCTTTTGCCTGCTCCCGTATTTAGATGTCTCCACAGTTGATTGTTCTGGTTGGCATACCTTAACTGGCACAATTTTTGCACCGGGTGACCTTCCTGATCCTCCATTTCCTCGGCTGCTCCGGTTAGGGGTCGCCAGCGGATCTTGATCCGCATTATTGATTTGGCACAGTTTTTACACCGGACGCCCTTCCTGACACATTTATCCGGGCTTGGGACCGGCACCACGATGCACTGGTCTATGCATCCGGCTAGATACCTATAGGACGATTCAGTGTTTCCAATTAGCCTGACTGCATGTTTTTGGACTGTGGGAGGAAACTCACGCAGACACAGGGAGAACATGCAAACTCCGCACAGAAAGCACCCGGACCCTCTTGCTGTGAGGCGACAGTGCTACCCACTTAGCCACCGTGTCGCCCATGACCTTCCTGATCCAACCCTCCTCCTTATTTTGTCCGGGCTTGGGACCAGCACTGAGAGCACACTTGTCTCCGTGGTGGCTATTTGGCCTCCAGACATAACCAATCTGTCTGTTGCTGTGTACACTTTGTCACCCCTCTGTACCCCATTTACCATTCTTAGCATGGTGCTTGGATGGCAGAGCAGTCTATTATGCCATTTTTGGGATCTGGGTGTGAATCTCAGTTGTGCTATCAGTCAGCTGGGCATCTACACAGACACATTTGGCAACGTCAGGGGTGGCCATCAGTCTGCGAAGGATTGGTGCCCTGCTATGGGTATTCTGCCTTGCACAGATCTCAGAAGTAGTGGGATAGAGTGGTTTACTGCTGTGCCACTCGAGTGCCCACCTGTGCTCATGAAGGACCATTATTGCATCACCTGGTTAAGATTTGGTTTTTGGCCTCTAAGGAATGTCTTGCACAGTTGATAAGTTAGGACAGGATGTGAAATGTTCTAAGGCACATTATTGTATTGTTTCTGGTTAAATACAGCTCAACTGATATATTATAATAGGACAGTGGTAGCCTAGTGGTATAGCTTTGGACTATCAATTGGAAGCTCTGCCATGTAGCCCTTAAGCAAGGCCCTTAACCCTCTCTGCTTCAGGGGCGCTGTACAAACAAGCTGGGATATGTGAGGAAAGAATATCGTTGTACTGTACATGTGTGTACATGTGACCCCGCTGCTTCTTATATTAAGATCCTGATTGGACGAGACCCTTTATTCATGACATAATCAGACGGTACTTACAGCTTTCTCCTTTCTCTTCTGTTTGATCATGTTGGAAAGAACCTTGGCACGAGACTGGCCCTCTCTGTCCAGCAGGTAAGCTGGAACTGCCCCTTCTGGTGTCTTGTCGTCATCCTTCTGTTTGGTTCGTCTCTGTTCGTGCATCTTAATGCTACAGACATACAAGAAAGAGAGAAAACATATACAGTTTTATCTAGAGACACTGTGAATGGTGGTGTGTTAAATATTCTTTGGGTCGTTCCTGCATTTAAATTTTGGAGTCTCAACAGCAGATCTGGTCTAAATACCAAACTCGACCCCCACGCATTAGTCAATCATGTCTGGGTAGACGCCCCACCGGCTGATTGCACCACTGAGATTTAAACCCTGGATCTTAGAGATAGAGGGCTAGCAGGATTTACCACTGTGCCACCCAAGTGCCCAGCAGAATGATCCACTGTGGCAAAACCTAAATACTAAAGCAGCTGAAACAAATATATAAACAAACCAAAAACCTTTATAATCGGTAGATTTTTAACAACTACTATAAGAATCCCATTTCTCAATCGCTGCTGTTTATCAAAACTAAAATTGTATCATAACTCCACAAAGTGTAAAACTCACGTTTTCTTCATCTGGATCTTCTCAGCATGTCTCTGTTTGTGGTACAGCTTGGCTTTCAGGCCGATGAGCTTTTTGGCTTTCTGCGAGCGCTCATGCACTTCACGGCTCTCCTTCTTCCTCTTGCGCTCATGGTGGTCGAGCCGGTAACCGTGGCGCTTGCGGTGCAACTCGATGTGCTCGTTCTGCGGCTGTGAGAAACATTAGGTAGAGAACATAATGTGACATCTTCGTAATAAAGTTCTGATCACCCTCTGTACGTCTGTCAGAACTGCTTTGGTGTTGACGTTTAATTTTTTATGTTTCTACTGGAAAAACACAAAAACTAATAGGGGGCAAAGTGAAATACGTTATCATTTAACACTAGACAAAATTAGTGGCACCCTCAAAGTAATATTTGGTGACATCCATTTATATTTTTGGCATTTAGCAGACGCTTATCCAAAGCGACTTACATTACAGTGACAGTAAATTATCTAAGCAATTGAGGTTTATTGGCCTTAATAGACATACGTCCACTTGTATGCAGATGCTTAACATCAAGAAGACTTCAAGACACACGTATGTATGTATATATATATATATGTGTGTGTGTGTGTATATATATATATATTAATATATAACAAACTTTTGATGACAATTATGTATCACTCCACACATCACATACAAACATATACACACGTGTGTGTGTGTGTGTATGTATGTATATATATGTGTGTGTATATATATATATATATATATATATATATATATACATATACACACACAACAAACTTTTGATGACAATTATATATCACGCCACATCACATATACAGTATATATATATATGTGTGTGTGTCTGTGTGTATATATATATATTTATCTGTGTGTATATATGTATGTGTATATATGTATATATATATATATATATATATATATATATATATATATATATATATGTGTGTGTGTGTGTGTGTATATATATATATATATATATTTATGTGTGTGTGTATATATATATATATATGTGTGTGTGTGTGTGTGTGTGTATATATATATATATATATTTATGTGTATGTGTATATATATATATATATATATATATATATATATATATACACACACAAACTGTTGATGACAACTATATGAGATCACTAACACGCGCTCGCTAAAACTGTTAGCCAACAACATTAGCTTCGGTTCGTTCTTTCTAATTCACAACAATAATGTAAATTATAAATTCTTACCATGTTGAATATTGAAGTTGAAGTATTTAATCAGAAGTAGAAGCGATAATTGATAGTGTTGCTGTAGTTAAACTGATGTTATTGCTTATAGTTCGAGCGTTCTGGGTTTATGATGTTGTTTTCCCCGAAGCTCGTGCTTAAAGAGGAAGTGCGCTCTGGAAAGTCGTCCGTCTCAGCTTGGACTGTCGGAAAAAATATTACACAGAATAACGTATGGTTTGATAAATATGTAGCATAAATGTACATATGTATCATGAATATAAATATATATTTAATTTATATGTGAATTCTTTTTTAATTTAAACACTTGATAATTTCCGTGTAGGGTTTACTGTGCGGAACTAACAAAGCGCGTCCTTGTTGTCTAACGAAACAACTAATTGGAGGCACAGTGATAGAACATGGATAGCTCTTCGCCTAAGAAAAATAAACTCACTTCGGCAGAGGTTTGCTTTATTTTATATTTGCTTCTTGCTGTGCTATTTATTTATATTATTATGCTATTCATATTAGCAACATTTCATGTATAAGAGTTGAATTTTGACAACTTATTGGGTGTACCAGCTCTTGGTGTTGCAAACACGTTGTAGTTATGACATAGAGAGGCTGCCTACATACTCCCAACATAGCTGTACTAGGTGATGTATGGTATAGTAGGGTGTGTGTCCAAAGTAGTGCCCATAGTGGTATCTAGGTTTAGACTGCTTATGTAAATGTACCTTACAGGATCTGGAATAACGGTCCTATATAACCTCACTTACCTGTCGCATAGTGGTTAAGGAGCTGGACTAGTAATCAGAAGGTTGCTGGTTCAAGCCCCACCACTGCCAGGTTGCTGCTGTTGGGCCCCTGAGCAAGACCCTTAACCCTCAGTTGCTTAGAATGTATGCTGTAACTGTAATGTAAGCCGCTGTGGATAAAGGCATCTGCTAAATGTCTAAAATGTAAACAGGTAACCAGGGTCCTTACACAGCGTTTTGAAGACTCACTTAGTCCGGTCATCCCGCCCAGCAGACACAGTGGCCAATTATTGTCTGCTGTAGGCACTGCCAATTGTGCCCACTAGATGGCCCCCAGTCGACCGGTGGCAAATTCGAGATTCGAACTGAGGTGTTCAGAATCTCGGCGCTGGTGTGCTAGCGCCCGCAAATCTCGAAAGAGATCCCCACTGACCATTCTCAGCACAGAGCTCGGATGGCGGAGCGGTCTTTTAAGCCATTTCTGGGATCCAGGTTTGAATCTCAGCAGTGATATCAGGTGTCTACACAGACACATTTGGCAATATCAGGGGTGGCTGTTGCTCTGTGATGGATTGATGCCCTGCCAAGAGTATTCTGCTTTACACAGAGTTTCCCGGGTAAAACCGGACCCACTTTTACCCCTAAAAAGTGGCTGATAAAAAGAAGCCCTGCAATGTCACTAATAACGTGCTATACATGTTAATAACGTGCTAATGTGTGCTTTTAAAAAAAAGCCAACAGTGTCCTGTGATCAGAAATAGTCCACTGATAAAACACTGTGTTTTGGACACTGTATATGTAATTATGTACAGTATATAACACCATATATAGCGCATCATTTTATTAGTGTTCTTTGTTGGTAGATATATGTTGTATATGTATGAAAGTCTGTGTTGTGTACAAATATGATGTATAATATTCAAATGTATATTATCTTACAGGACCCCGAGAAGGTTAACTGGAGGAAGCGGAAAGCAGAGAGTAAGCGATCAGTCAATATAACCTGTGATATCAATAAATCTATACATAAACAATGTACAGAACAAGTATGTGGATACCCATCCTACTGTACAGTATATATTGCGCTCAGGTTACATGCTTTGTGGTAACAGTTGGAAAAAGCTCTTTCCACAAAGGTCCATAAAGACATGATTTGGCCTGAACCGAACCCTGATCCTTCATCCCTATCCCTCAACCTTGCCCGACAAGCTCCTGGTCAGGTGTCCACAAACATTTCGCCTAAGTGTGTTGGCGTTTTTTTCACATTGTGTTTGATTTTTGCTCTGAAAGAGAAAGAACAACAGAAGAAATGGAAGGAGACCAAGCTGATTAAACAACTGGAGAAACAAAATCAGCTGAAGGAGGAAGAAGAGAAGACAAAACAGTCCCATGAGGAGGCAGAGCAGGTGAAGAGTAAAGGTATTGTGCTCAAACTAAGTCTCTCCTTATTACTGAGCTCACATGTATTGCTAACAGGCATGTACAACAAGTAATGTAATGTATGGCTTTCTCTTAGCATAACAGATTCAGGTTGCATTACTTGATGCAGCAGTGGACTCTGTTAACCGACAACAGTTTTCTGAAGAACTCTTGAGCACATGTGGCTATATTTATTACAGTAGCTTTACAGTTTTTCATGCAGGCTTGTAGGTCACTCGCAGCCAACAGTGATTTCCGGCCTTGCCCTACAATGCGATTTCTTTGTCTTTGAATCTTTCCATAATATTATGTACGGTAGATGGTGAAAGACCAAAATTATTTGCAGTTGGTTGAACTTTTTATTTGATAATAATCCTCTTCTCAATAAATCTGCTTATCTGCAGGTCGATTGTACACGGTAAGTGTCGCTTTGCCAGGCTCCGTGTTGGATAACGCTCAGTCACCTGAACTTCGAACATACCTGGCAGGCCAGATAGCTCGTGCTTGCGCCGTCTTCTGTGTGGACGAGGTGGTCATATTCGACGAGCAAGGAGAGGACGCCAAGTAAGTGACCCGAATTACTACAGTCTGTATTGATTTGGCTTTCTAGATTTTTGTATTTTATAATTTGTTGAAATTAATACCAGGTTAATACTTATTATTTAGGGTTTTACTATTGTTTTTTTCTTTTTTCTTTTTTTCTTTTAATTTCTTTGCCACATACATCTGGCTGAGGAGCTTCAGATTTACATTTAGGGCATTTAGCAGATGTTGTCATTCAAAGCAAATTACAGTGCAAGCAACTGAAGGTGGCAATTAGGCAAGGGATTGAACCAGTGACCTTCTGATCACTAGTTAAATACTTTAGCCACTGAGCTACCACTGGCTGCAGACAGTGGCGATTAGCCAGAACATTAAAACCAGCTTCTTGTTTCTACACTCACTGTCTATTTGATCAGCTCCACTTACCATATAGAAGCACTTTGTAGTTCTACAATTACTGACTGTAGTCCATGTGTTTCTCTACAAACCTTTTTAACCTGCTTTTACCCTGTTCTTCGATGGTCAAGACCCCCACAGGACCACCACAGAGCAGGTATTATTTGGGTGGTGGATCATTCTCAGCACTGCAGTGACACTGACATGGTGGTGGTGTGTTAGTGTGTGTTGTGCTGGTATGAGTGGTTCAGACACAGCAGCGCTGATGGAGCTTTTAAACACCTCACTGTCACTGCTGGACTGAGAATAGTCCACCAACCAAAAACATCCAGCCAACAGCGCCCAATGTGCAGTGTCCTGTGAGTGGACACAGTATTTAAAAACTCCAGCAGCGCTGCTGCTACAAAGTGCTTCTATATGGTAAGTGGAGCTGATAAAAGGAACAGTGAGTGTAGAAACAAGGAGGTGGTTTTAATGTTATGGCTGATCGGTGTATATAAATATATATATATATATATATATATATATATATATATATAAAATCGGTGAAAGTGCACTCACGTATGTTAGCGCTACATTAAAGTGGTATTTTTTTGGCAGGACTGTCGAAGGCGAGTTTAAAGGGGTTGGCAAGAAAGGTCAAGCATGTGTTCAACTGGCCAGAATCCTGCAGTATCTGGAGTGTCCACAGTAAGTGCTGTTTCCTCCACATCAACACTGTCTTTGATTGCTTTCCATTTTTTGGATACTTGTCTTTAACTGTCTCTCTATTTCCTCGGCTGCTCCCGTTAGGGGTCGCCACAGCGGATCGTGATCCGCATTATTCATTTGGCACAGTTTTTACGCCGGATGCCCTTCCTGACACGACCCTCCCTATTTATCCGGGCTTGGGACCGGCACTGGTTTATGCATCCTAGTGGCTAGATACCTATAGGACAATTCAGTGTCTCCAATTTGCCTGGCTGCATGTTTTTGGACTGTGGGAGGAAACCGGAGGAAACCCACTTTTAGTTTCTCAGTCAGCTGCTTAGTAAAGCCCTTGGTTGTTAAGTGCAAGTTAAAAAATGAAAGAATTGCAGAATCAGGCTCTGAAATTGTCCTACAAGTAAATGTCCTAAATAAAGGGTAATAAATAATGTTTTTTTTTCTGCAGATATTTGCGGAAAGCATTTTTTCCCAAACATCACGACCTGCAGTTTGCCGGTGAGTGTTGCTGTGTTTCTCTTTCCACATGTAATACTCCCTAGCGTTGATTGTGCTTGAATTTGTTGGTTGTGGTTGCTCACAGGACTTTTAAACCCTCTGGACAGCCCCCACCACATGCGTGTTGACGAGGAGGCAGAATTCAGAGAGGGCGTGGTGGTGGACCGTCCATGCAAAGCAGGAAAAGGGTCCTTTGTGAACGGTGGGATGCGGAAGGTGAGGAAATGTACTGCTGGTAGATCACAAAGGCTTGTTTATAATTGTAATAAAAATGATTTAAGACGTTGGAATGAGAAATACGAAGTATAAATGAGGGGTCCAATGCGCTAACCCACCAAGCTAAAATCTCTAGCTTAGCACCTGAGTTCGAGGCCCAGGTGGTGCTGGGTGGTTAAATGAGCACATTGGCTGTGGCTGTGCCTAAGGGGGGTGGTGGTGGTGCTCATATGGGTTTCATTTCTGCTGTGCAATTGTGACCTCTACTGTCTGGCTGAGGAACTTGCACCAGTGGTGGGGTACATTTACTTTATCCAAAGTGACTTACAGTACAGTTATAGTAAATAGTCTGAGCAGTTAAGGGTCTTGCTCAAGGGCCTAGCAATTTGTAACCTGGCTGTAGTGGGGCTTGAACCAGTGACCTTTTAGATTACTAGTGCTGTACCTTAACCACTAGGCTACAACTTGCCTATTCACAGAGCAAAAAGACTGAGCCAATGACTGCACGCTTGTCAGATGTGGGCGAATGATGGTCTTCCCTGTTCTCATCCAGTCTGGGGTGGTACCCGGGGCTGGAAAATTGCACAAGGGGCTTAAGGGACATTGTCAGTGATTAGATTGGGTGAAATGTGTGTGGGGGGGAACGAAGGCATGTTCACAATCAGAAACATCCAGACTAAAGTCATATCCTCAAACCATATCCAGGTATTAGGCCAATTGGCTTCCAGCTACTGGCCATTGGTGGCTTAGGGCAAAGTTGGCCCTGAACTTGTGACTTACCGACAGAGCCAGAGGTTAAGTAAAGCAGCTAAAAGATCAAGATTTTACTTCTCAACAATCACAAAAAGTCAAATTTTTTAAGAGCATGGCTAGTTGTAGGCTAAATGAGTAGAACAAAAGCATTCCTGAGTTTCTAATGACCTCATGTTTATGTGTTTAGGAGGTTCAAATAGACAAGCAACTTCAGCCTGGTCTGAGAGTGACTGTACGCCTCAATAAAACCCAGAACTCAGGTAATAACAACACACCAACACCTGCGTGCTAAATATTGGGGTATTACACTGATCAGCCATAACATTAAAACCACCTCCTTGTTTCTACACTCACTGTAGAAGCACTTTGTAGTTCTACAATTACTGACTGTAGTCCATCTGTTCCTCTGCATGCTTTGTTAGCCCCCTTTCATGCTGTTCTTCAATGGTCAGGACCCCCCCCACAGGACCGGTATTATTTAGGTGGTGGATCATTCTCAGCACTGCAGTGACACTGACATGGTGGTGGTGTGTTAGTGTGTGTTGTGCTGGTATGAGTGGATGAGTTTTTAAACACCTCACTGTCACTGCTGGACTGCAAATAGTCCACCAACCAAAAACATCCAGCCAACAGTGCCCGTAGGCAGCGTCCTGTGACCACTGATGAAGGTCTCGAACATGACCGACTCAAACAGCAGCAATAGATGAGCGATCGTCTCTGACTTTACATCCACAAGGTGGACCAACTAGGTAGGAGTGTCTAACAGAGTGGACAGTGAGTGGACACGGTATTTAAAAACTCCAGCAGTGCTGCTGTGTCTGATCCACTCATACCAGCACAACACACACTAACACACCACCACCATGTCGGTGTCACTGCAGTGCTGAGAATGATCCACGACCTAAATAATACCTGCTCTGTGGTGGTCTTGTGGGGGTCCTGACCATTGAAGAACAGCATGCCCTGATTGCATCCTCCGCTGATTCAACCCTTCAGCTGATTTTTACATCGGCTGCTCTTCCTATTCGTTTTCGGGCTTGGGACCTGCACTAAGAGCGCACTGACAAGTGGGCAAGGCTGCCATGAACAGTAGCTAATCATGTCTTTGCAGAGGTCTGACTTGCCAGTAGCACCAAGTTTAGAATTTCTACTTTACCCCTGTACCACAAATCTCTATTAACCATACACTTTGAGAAAGGTCCGTTCATGTCTAGCATAACTGTTCCCCTGTGGACGTGAGGTCTGTAAAGATATGTATGGTTTAATGAGTTTGGTGTGGAGGAACTCCAGTGATCTGACCCCACTGAACACCTTTGTGATGGATCTGAACATGGATTTGCCACCAGTGCCACTAAAATTCCCCTTGCCCTTAAGAACGTCTTGAAAGGTGAACGTTGTTATAGCGGAATCCGCCGGCTTTCAAAGAACTGCAAGAACGATCTTGAAATGTCCTGGTTATTATTCAAAGGCATTGTGTTTGTTTGCAGACAGTAGGGTGTATAAAGCAGCGGTGGTGGCTCCCAGCATTCCCAGAACAGAGTGTGGGCTGTACTGGGGTTACAGCGTTCGCCTGGCATCCTGCCTGAGTAAGTCATGCTTCTTTTATCTGCTTCTTATCTAGGTATGCAGTTCTTACATGCCAGTTCCCCTCTATGCTGTTCGTGCACAACTGGGCAGATATTTTTCAGAGATTCCAGCATAGCAGCAACACTGATAAGGTTGCAGGTACTGCAGCAAGTATTGAGTGCTTGGATCGCAGTCTATTATGCTAGTCCACAGCTGCTAACCTTTTTTTTTTTGCTAAAAAATTAAAGCAAGTGCGCTTTTACAGTCTAGCAGTAAATAATAGCAAACATCCATTTGGATCCAGGGGTCGAATCCCCAGTGATGCTATAAGCTGGTCAGGAGACTACATACAGACATGATTGGCTATGTGTAAAAATTGGGGGATGGCTGATACCCCGCATCCTGGCGTGTTTTATTGCATTGTGCCCAGTAATTCTAATTAATAAATCAATTTCTAACCTGTATTTATAAAAAATGAGTCGGTCGGGCGCCCAGGTGGCGCAGCGGGATATTCCGCTATCGCACCAGCACCGAGTTTCGAAACTCCTCGGTTTCGAAACTCGGTGTTGCCACCGGTCGGCTGGGCGCCATCTGGCGGGCATAATTGGCAGTGCCTGCAGGAGATACTAATTGGCCACCTTATCTGCAGTGTGGGGCCGGATTATGCGTGGGCGGGTCTTCATACGCTGTGTAAGGACCCTGATTGGCGGAAGAGACGCCTGTGCAGAAAGCAGGGGCGAGAAGAGGAGGGCTGTACACGTGTCGGAAGAGGCGAGTACAGCGACGTGCTCTCCTCGGATGCAATCGGGCATCCCTCAGCAGCGGAAGACAAAATTGAGTGCACTAAATCGGAAGGAAAATGGCGAGAAAACGCATATGTTATGGCAGTTAAGTTATGACAGTTATGGACAGTTCTTGATATTCCTCTGCATGCTGGCTGTTTAAAAATGGCTGATGACTTTACACTAAAGTACTAGAAAGTGACGTGTGTTTTACGACCCCCAAACACCACATTACAGACCCAAAGGGGTCACACTTTTGCCCCTTTTCCACTGCACATTATCCATGATCCCATATCTAGTGGTTGTAGCCATTGCCAAGTGACCAAGTGTTAAATTTGGCTACACTTAATGAAAGCAAGCGGTATGGGTCAAGCGAAAAACAGTACAGATAGTTGATTGATCAAATGGAATCGTCAAAGTATGGTGTTGTGAAAAACCTACAACTTATATAGTTACAAAAAAGTAGCACAAATGAAAATTGTCCTGTTGTTGCTACTGCTATTGGTTACAGTCACCATGGTGAATTTGCTCTCAGCATCTGTACACTGTGCAGTTGGATGCTGACAATAGTACATTAAATACAGTATGGACAGTTTTGGATTCCGATTTATAAGGATAATGGGCTGCTTAGAACCACTGCATGTTGATGAATGAAACCCTGAATGTGTGTTTGTATCTCACAGGTGCTGTAATGACCGAGTGTCCATTTAAAGATGGCTACGATCTGACCATCGGGACATCAGAGAAGGGCAGCAATGCTGACCAGAGCACCTTTCCTCCATTCAGGTGTGTAAGGATGACATAAAGACATGCTCCAAAACTTTGACTATATACAGGTGTATATGAGGTGGAAATGTAAATGCTTTCTTCAATGAATATTTGTCACTGATGATACCCAAATATACTTTAAGGGAAAACATTAATTAATTAATTAATAATCTCATCTATCTTATATGGTTAGAAGTGTGTGGAGATCTGATTGTGTGCTTAGTGAACGAAACTATGGGCATAATATGGTTCCAAATTTTCTCTATTACACCGTAATGGCTCTGACTGACTGGCTCTGAAGTCTTAGAAATTTAGGAATGGCTTAAATATGCCATAATATTCCTTCAGAAATGTTAGAATAACTTTGACTTTTATGGTGGATATTCAACAGAGCTTGGTTGAATTTGCTTAACTTTAATTGGCTTAATTCAATTAAGTAATGAAAGTAAGTTTCATTTATATCGTGCCCTTCACATACCCAAGGACGTTTGACATTGTAAAGAGCTTTAAAGGAAGAGATGGTAGAGCAGTCACGAAAGGATTGTAGGAAAGTTCCAAAAAGACCTACGTACAAGACCACTGGTGCAAGTCTTCTGTGGGACTGCAAGAAGTCCAGTGCCAAGAGATCTGAGAGAGCAAGGACAGTAAGGATGAAGGACCTCACTAAGTATATATGGCATGACTTGGAAAGGGCTTTAAAATTAAGCAAGATAAGTTTATACTTGATACATCAATGTACTGGTAATACACTTGTCAATACACCAAGTACCAATACACTTCACACAACAATGTCCTAATCAAATGTCATGACAGCGTCGTCTCCAAATTTAGCCAATTTCTCATGGGTATTAAGTACTCCGGTCTCTATGTCTCCGTCCCTCAGGCACATGTTGGTGGTATTTGGAGGCCTTCAAGGACTGGAGGCAAGTGTCGATGCCGACCCGAATCTAGACGTTTCTGACCCCAGCGTGCTGTTTGACCTCTACCTGAACACCTGCCCTGGCCAAGGCAGCCGCACGATTCGAACCGAGGTAAGAAAGATCAACTGTTTGGCCAAAATATGCGGACGAAGATGTAGCAATCTGGCAGTGGTGGGGCTGGAACCAGCAATCTTATTACTAGTCCAGCACCTTAACCACTAGGCTACGGCTGCTCCACTCTCTACACCTATAATGAAAGTACGACAACGTAGGTCCTTAATACCAAACTACCAACCAAAGGCTGCCCTCAACCCTCAATTACTTTTAATGTATACTATCTGAACCCAAAAATAAAGCAGTGTCCAAATACTTTTGGCTGTTGCTATGGAAAAACAAGATTTTATGCCTAATATAACCTGGATATTAGTATTATGTTGCTTGTGCGTTAAATCGTTATGTTGGTGCTTGAGGTGAGGCTGGGAGTCTAAAGTATAGAGAGATAAGCAACATGTCTGTCATAAAGCTGTTGTAAGCAGATAAGAAACAACAGTTAACACAGAATGGAGGTTTCAAAGTCCAACACCCAATTTGATGTTACTAGAGCAGTATAAAGGAAGAGCCATAGTATCTGTTCATTGTTCTTCTTAAGATACACTGTTGTAAGAACCCATTATCCAATTCAGTCAACTGTAAACTTTGTTTTCTTTTATGATCTGGCCTTATTTTTCCATGACACTGTACAGTGTAGTCAATTACTGCTTAGAATGTGTAGTCATATTCTAATGTTACTAATGCTAATACTAATACTGCTACAATGGAATGCTACTGGAAAGTGGTATATGTGATAAGGAGTGCATCAATTGCATTTTATGATGTCCAAAACCCAGTTCTAGCTGGTTTAGACTAGTTCTAGCCAATCTCTGTTGACGGTGGTATCTTCCTCTGTTCTACAAGGTCATTGATGGGAGTATAAAGGATAATTATTTTCTTCCCTTCTTATCACATTCACAGATTTTCTCACTGCGATCCTTAATCTATGTAAAATTATGTTTAATTTTCATTCAACAGGAGGCCATACTGATCTCCCTATCATCGTTACGGCAGAAAATCAGCACCGCGGATTCAGATCAGTCCAAGCAACGGTGACAGGAAATCAGTGACCAAAGCGGATCCTGTAAAACGAATAAGAAATCTTTCAACGCGCTCCAAACCCGTCTCCCTTCTGAGTAGCAGATTGGAACACAGCCATAGAGGTGTTACATACACCAATCAGCCATAACATTAAAACCACCTCCTTGTTTCTACACTCAGCTCCACTTACCATATAGAAGCACTTTGTAGTTCTACAATTACTGACTGTAGTCCATCTGTTTCTCTACATGCTTTGTTAGCCCCCTTTCATGCTGTTCTTCAATGGTCAGGACCCCCACAGGACCACTACAGAGCAGGTATTATTTAGGTGGTGGATCATTCTCAGCACTGCAGTGACACTGACACGGTGGTGGTGTGTTAGTGTGTGTTGTGCTGGTATGAGTGAATCAGACACAGCAGCGCTGCTGGAGTTTTTAAATACCGTGTCCACTCACTGTCCACTCTATTAGACACTCCTACCTAGTTGGTCCACTTTGTAGATGTAAAGTCAGAGACGATCGCTCATCTATTGCTGCTGTTTGAGTCGGTCATCTTCTAGACCTTCATCAGTGGACACATGACGCTGCCCACCGGGCGCTGTTGGCTGGATATATTTTTGGTTGGTGGACTATTCTCAGTCCAGCAGTGACAGTGAAGTGTTTAAAAACTCCATTCACTCATACCAGCACAACACACACTAACACACTACCACCATGTCAGTGTCAGTGCAAAGAATTATCCACCACCCAAATAATACCTACTCTGTGGTGGTCCTGACCATTGAAGAACAGCATAAAAGGGGGCTAACAAAGCATGCAGAAAAACAAATGGACTACAGTCAGTAATTGTAGAACTACAAAGTGCTTCTATATGGTAAGTGGAGCTGAGTGTAGAAACAAAGAGGTGGTTTTATTGTTATGGCTGATCGGCGTATACTGTGTAAATTATTCCTGCACTCAAGCAAATATTGTTAATTACATTTAATGATAAAAAACACGACAGACTCTGGAGTTTTATTTCCTTTCAAAACTATATATTTTAAAACATACAGGACATTCATAGACTGATAGACTGGTACAGTAACACAGTTAGAATATTGTTAAACATCTGTAATAAATTACATTCTTTATTTTATTCACATCTCAGATCAAGTCCATCATGTCGTACAGATGCAGGACGCTATGTACACTATATGGCAAATTATGTGGACACATAATCATGTACTGGTTGGAGATTCGGTTCTGTACTGGTTGGAGCCACCCCACCAAACTACATCCCTGTTTATCCCAATGGTGTTTAGTATGGTTGAGATTGAGTCGCTTTACCCCAGACTGACCATGACAAACCATGTCCATGTCCACATGGACGATGGATGATTTAATGCAGGCTTAATCCGAATCCAGAATGTAACAGTTAGAGGGGTGTCTACATACTTTTTGCCATACTGTGTAGATACAGACGATGGAAAATAATAATAAGAAATAATACTAATCCAGGGCAGATGGAATTCTTCATTTGTCATGTATACATGGGCAGCACAGTGGCAAGAAGGTCCTGCGTTCGATTCCCAGGTCGAGTAGTTGGGTTCCTTTCTGTGTGGAGTTTACATGTTCTCCCCGAGTCTGCTTTGGTTTTTTCCGGGAGCTTCGGTTTCCTCCCACAGTCCAAAGACATGCACTCACTCACTCACTTTTGTAACCGCTTATCCAATCAGGGTCGCTGGAGCCTATCCCAGCTTTTCAATGGGCACAAGGCATACAGTAACACCCTGGACAGGGGCGCCAGCCCATCACAGGGCAGACACACACACACATCCATTCACCTATAGGGCAAATTCATTGTCTCCAATTAACCTGACTGTGGGAGGAAACCGGAGCTCCCGGAGGAAACCCACGCAGACACGGGGAGAACATGCAAACTGTGCACCGAATCCAGGACCTTGTTGCTGTGAGGTGACAGTGCTACCCACTTAGCCGCTACCCACTTAGCCGCCCTGGCAATGGAGGTAGCTGATATTCCTGGATGTAACAGTTAGAGGGGTGTCTACATACTTTTTGCCATACTGTGTAGATACAGAAGATGGAAAATAATAATAACAAATCATATTAATCCAGGGTAGATGGGATTCGTTATTTGTCATATATACAGTGTATCACAAAAGTGAGTACACCCCTCACATTTCTGCAGATATTTAAGTATATCTTTTCATGGGACAACACTGACAAAATGACACTTTGACACAATGAAAAGTAGTCTGTGTGCAGCTTATATAACAGTGTAAATTTATTCTTCCCTCAAAATAACTCAATATACAGCCATTAATGTCTAAACCACCGGCAACAAAAGTGAGTACACCCCTTAGTGAAAGTTCCTGAAGTGTCAATATTTTGTGTGGCCACCATTATTTCCCAGAACTGCCTTAACTCTCCTGGGCATGGAGTTTACCAGAGCTTCACAGGTTGCCACTGGAATGCTTTTCCACTCCTCCATGACGACATCACGGAGCTAGCGGATATTCGAGACTTTGCGCTCCTCCACCTTCCGCTTGAGGATGCCCCAAAGATGTTCTATTGGGTTTAGGTCTGGAGACATGCTTGGCCAGTCCATCACCTTTACCCTCAGCCTCTTCAATAAAGCAGTGGTCGTCTTAGAGGCGTGTTTGGGGTCATTATCATGCTGGAACACTGCCCTGCGACCCAGTTTCTGGAGGGAGGGGATCATGCTCTGCTTCAGTATTTCACAGTACATATTGGAGTTCATGTGTCCCTCAATGAAATGTAACTCCCCAACACCTGCTGCACCCATGCAGCCCCAGACCATGGCATTCCCACCACCATGCTTGACTGTAGGCATGACACACTTATCTTTGTACTCCTCACCTGATTGCCGCCACACATGCTTGAGACCATCTGAACCAAACAAATTAATCTTGGTCTCATCAAACCATAGGACATGGTTCCAGTAATCCATGTCCTTTGTTGACATGTCTTCAGCAAACTGTTTGCGGGCTTTCTTGTGTAGAGACTTCAGAAGAGGCTTCCTTCTGGGGTGACAGCCATGCAGACCAATTTGATGTAGTTTGCGGCGTATGGTCTGAGCACTGACAGGCTGACCCCCCACCTTTTCAATCTCTGCAGCAATGCTGACAGCACTCCTGCGCCTATCTTTCAAAGACAGCAGTTGGATGTGACGCTGAGCACGTGCACTCAGCTTCTTCGGACGACCAACGCGAGGTCTGTTCTGAGTGGACCCTGCTCTTTTAAAACGCTGGATGATCTTGGCCACTGTGCTGCAGCTCAGTTTCAGGGTGTTGGCAATCTTCTTGTAGCCTTGGCCATCTTCATGTAGTGCAACAATTCGTCTTTTAAGATCCTCAGAGAGTTCTTTGCCATGAGGTGCCATGTTGGAACTTTCAGTGACCAGTATGAGAGAGTGTGAGAGCTGTACTACTAAATTGAACACACCTGCTCCCTATGGACACCTGAGACCTAGTAACACTAACAAATCACATGACATTTTGGAGGGAAAATGACAAGCAGTGCTCAATTTGGACATTTAGGGGTGTAGTCTCTTAGGGGTGTACTCACTTTTGTTGCCGGTGGTTTAGACATTAATGGCTGTGTATTGAGTTATTTTGAGGGAAGAATAAATTTACACTGTTATATAAGCTGCACACAGACTACTTTTCATTGTGTCAAAGTGTCATTTTGTCAGTGTTGTCCCATGAAAAGATATACTTAAATATCTGCAGAAATGTGAGGGGTGTACTCACTTTTGTGATACACTGTATGTCCTGGGTTTGATTCCCAGGTGGAGTAGTGTGGTTCCTTTCCGTGTTCTCCCCGTGTCTTTGTGGGTTTCCTCCGGGAGCTCCGGTTTCCTCCCACAGTCCAAAGACGTGCAGTCAGGTTAATTGAAAGTGTGTAAAACATGATGTTAAAATCCTAATAAATACAAAAATCATATATATGTGGACAGTATGATGGATGACCTTTTTCTTCCACATATTATAGGTTGTTTGGAAGCTGGGGTTTAAGCACAGTGGCAGCTATTGTACGCCCCCCCCCGGATTAAAGGGTCAAGGGCCTTTGCGCCAGAGTAGTCCAGCCATGATACAGCACAGTGTTTTCTTGCATTTTCTCCCCTTTTTCTCCCTTTTAGCGCCTCCAATTGCCCGATTGCGTCATGCTTCCTCTCCACCAATGCCGATCCCTGCTCTGACTGAGGAGAAGGAAGCTAACCCATGCCCCCTCTGACACGTGGGCAGCATGCCGTATGCATCTTGTCACCTACGCTTTGACGACTGCAGTGCAGCTCAGCGTTGTGTACGGAGAGACACACCCTGACGGCACTCTTTTCTCATCTCTGTGCAGGCGCCATCAATCAGCCAGCAGAGGTCGTAATTGCACCAGTCATGAGAGAGAGACCCCATCCGGCTTAGTCCCGCTCATATCTGAACAAATCGTTGTTCACGTGGCCGCTCAGCCTAGCCGGCAGGCAGAGCTGAGATTCGATACGATGTATTCGAGATCCCGGCTCTGGTTCCAGCGTGTGTTTTTAGCGCTGCGCCACCTGAGCGGCCACAACACAGTGTTGACGGGTCAAAACCCTTGTGACACGTTTTAGAAGCCTAAGAAACCCAACTCATCACCACAAGTTACAAATAGCCTTGAAAATACTAATTAACTGGTCACATTTAAAAGCTGTCTGGATTTTTTTCCCCAATAGCAATTCAACCATTATTTTTTCCCAAGTATTGTCACTTGTAAAATTGAGCTGAGACTGTCACACACCCCCTTCAACATGAATGCAGTGGCTGGCGATTTAGTGGTCACATGGAGAGACACACTAAGCACTCGACAAATCATCCATTGTTAGTGCAGGTGCCTTGACTAGACAGCAGAGGGCACAATTGTACAACGAGAGTAAAATCCTTTCGACCTCCCTTTCCCTCAGGGTACAGCCAGTCAGACAGCAAAGTAAATGTATTGCAATGTAGTTACAACTACTACTACTAGTTACAACTAGTTACGCATTTAACATAATATTGAGAATAACCACGTGTCCACTACCACTGGGATCCAAGGTTCCAATCCCTAGCGGTGCTATCAGCCGGCGGCCGTCTACACACAGATTGGTTGGCTAAGTCTGGAAAGGGGTGGCCGAGGCTCCGTAATGCATGGGCGTCCTGTTTAGCGAGTGTAACTGCATCACGCCCTGTGATTCCAGGGAAACCGGACTCACCATGACTTCGACCAAGAAATAATGGTGGTCAGGCATGAAAGTAATGGTGTTTTAGGGATGGTGTTTCTGCTTCCTTTAAGAAAATGATTGTCAGCCAAGCAGAACACAAGCAAAACGCTAGGCCAGTGCCCCTGGACGCTCTGCACCCACACCTGTCCGAGTCGAAGGGAGGAAAATCCAGATGGGAAAATGCTTTATAACCACTGCAACAGCGACTCCTACTGTTCCTCACTACGGACTTTATCACAGACTGTTCTTTTCGATAGTTATAACTTTTAGTTTATTAGTGTGTATGTACGATTTGTATAAATCCTATTTATTTAAATTATCCTCCAGGCCACCCAAGGAGGATGGCACTTGCCACTGTCGCCCTCGGCCATAACATTAAAACCACCTCCTTGTTTCTACACTGTCCATTTTATCAGCTCCACTTACCATATAGGAGCTCTTTGTAGTTCTACAATTACTGACTGTAGTCCATCTGTTTCTCCTCATACTTTGTTAGCCCCCTTTCATGCTGTTTTTTAATGGTCAGGACTCTCCCAGGACCACCACAGAGCAGGTATTATTTAGGTGGTGGATCATTCTCAGCACTGCAGTGACACTGACATGGTGGTGGTGTGTTAGTGTGTGTTGTGCTGGTATGAGTGGATAAGACACAGCAGCGATGTCACTGCTGGACTGAGAATAGTCCACCAACCAAAAATATTTAGCCAACAGTGCCCCGTGGGCAGCGTCCTGTGACCACTGATGAAGGTCTAGAAGATGACCTACTCAAACAGCAGCGATAGACGAGCGATCGTCTCTGACTTTACATCTACAAGGTGGAACAACTAGGTAGGAGTGTCTAATAGAATGGACAGTGAGTGAGAATGATCCACCACCTAAATAATACCTGCTCTGCAGTGGTCATGTGGGGGTCCTGACCATTAAAGAACAGGGTGAAAGCAGGCTAACAAAGCATGCAGAGAAACAGATGGACTACAGTCAGTAATTGTAGAACTACAAAGTGCTCCTATGTGGTAAGTGGAGCTAAAATAGTGTAGAAACAAGGAGGTGGTTTTAATGTTATGGCTGATCAGCGTATATTGATTTAATGTGCTACAGACACTTGTATAAAGCAGCCTTGACCCTCTTAAGACCAGCACTGGCATAAAGGGGGGAAAGTAAGGATGATTTCAATGTTAGGACTCCTCTCATAATTGGAATGTGCACTGTACTTTTAGCCTTGATAGGTCTTTTTGTCTTTTAGTGTTATAAGTTGTAAGATATAAATAATAAACATGAATAAAAATGATTTCTGTCGATTTTTTGTATTCCTGACCCTTCATATATATCAACATCCTCTTTAAAACAGCCACAATTTGGAATCTCAACGTCATGAAGCCGCCAGCCGTTTTAAAAGACTCTCTGTTCAATCCCAGTGTAAAAGGAGTGGTCAGTGAGGATTATTCTCACCAGCATGGATGGGTTACACACTGACGTTGGGGTTAAACCAGTTTCTCAGCAAGCTGGGTCCGATTCTGTCATCTTTGATCCTCTCTGGGCTGAGAATGGCTGGCCAGGTTGGATCATTATTCTATAACTGCCATTAAACTGGTAACTGCAGATTGTACCTTGGTGTTTATCTTCGTCTCGGTTCTCACCACGTTGGGTGTGTGAAGGTGATGTTGTAGAGTTTGGCCCAGCGAGCGAAGACTTGTTTTTCGGTGATGAAGCGATGGTGGTTTCCACGGTGACTCCTTTCATTCTGAACGTAGGTCAGACATTCGTCCTGCCCGCGAGGCTTATAGTAGTGATACAGCATTCGCTTGGGTTGTGGGCGCCGCCTGCAGTATAAACATTACAATTATATTCACGTAACATATACACACACATATACTGTATATACAGTGTATCACAAAAGTGAGTACACCCCTCACATTTCTGCAAATATTTCATTATATCTTTTCATGGGACAACACTATAGACATGAAACTTGGATATAACTTAGAGTAGTCAGTGTACAGCTTGTATAGCAGTGTAGATTTACTGTCTTCTGAAAATAACTCAACACACAGCCATTAATGTCTAAATAGCTGGCAACATAAGTGAGTACACCCTACAGTGAACATGTCCAAATTGTGCCCAAATGTGTCGTTGTCCCTCCCTGGTGTCATGTGTCAAGGTCCCAGGTGTAAATAGGGAGCAGGGCTGTTAAATTTGGTGTTTTGGGTACAATTCTCTCATACTGGCCACTGGATATTCAACATGGCACCTCATGGCAAAGAACTCTCTGAGGATGTGAGAAATAGAATTGTTGCTCTCCACAAAGATGGCCTGGGCTATAAGAAGATTGCTAACACCCTGAAACTGAGCTACAGCATGGTGGCCAAGGTCATACAGCGGTTTTCCAGGACAGGTTCCACTCGGAACAGGCTTCGCCAGGGTCGACCAAAGAAGTTGAGTCCACGTGTTCGGCGTCATATCCAGAGGTTGGCTTTAAAAAATAGACACATGAGTGCTGCCAGCATTGCTGCAGAGGTTGAAGACGTGGGAGGTCAGCCTGTCAGTGCTCAGACCATACGCCGCACACTGCATCAACTCGGTCTGCATGGTCGTCATCCCAGAAGGAAGCTGACGCACAAGAAAGCCCGCAAACAGTTTGCTGAAGACAAGCAGTCCAAGAACATGGATTACTGGAATGCCCTGTGGTCTGACGAGACCAAGATAAACTTGTTTGGCTCAGATGGTGTCCAGCATGTGTGGCGGCGCCCTGGTGAGAAGTACCAAGACAACTGTATCTTGCCTACAGTCAAGCATGGTGGTGGTAGCATCATGGTCTTGGGCTGCATGAGTGTTGCTGGCACTGGGGAGCTGCAGTTCATTGAGGGAAACATGAATTCCAACATGTACTGTGACATTCTGAAACAGAGCATGATCCCCTCCCTTCGAAAACTGGGCCTCATGGCAGTTTTCCAACAGGATAACGACCCCAAACACAACCTCCAAGATGACAACTGCCTTGCTGAGGAAGCTGAAGGTAAAGGTGATGGACTAAACCCAACTGAGCACCTGTGGCGCATCCTCAAGTGGAAGGTGGAGGAGTTCAAGGTGTCTAACATCCACCAGCTCCGTGATGTCATCATGGAGGAGTGGAAGAGAATTCCAGTAGCAACCTGTGCAGCTCTGGTGAATTCCATGCCCAGGAGGGTTAAGGCAGTGCTGGATAATAATGGTGGTCACACAAAATATTGACACTTTGGGCACAATTTGGACATGTTCACTGTGGGGTGTACTCACTTATGTTGCCAGCCATTTAGACATTAATGGCTGTGTGTTGAGTTATTTTCAGAAGACAGTAAATCTACACTGCAATACAAGTTGTACACTGACTACTCTAAGTTATATCCAAGTTTCATGTCTATAGTGTTGTCCCATGAAAAGATATAATGAAATATTTGCAGAAATGTGAGGGGTGTACTCACTTTTGTGATACACTGTATATATATACAGTGTATCACAAAAGTGAGTACACCCCTCACATTTCTGCAGATATTTAAGTATATCTTTTCATGGGACAACACTGACAAAATGACACTTTGACACAATGAAAAGTAGTCTGTGTGCAGCTTATATAACAGTGTAAATTTATTCTTCCCTCAAAATAACTCAATATACAGCCATTAATGTCTAAACCACCGGCAACAAAAGTGAGTACACCCCTTAGTGAAAGTTCCTAAAGTGTCAATATTTTGTGTGGCCACCATTATTTCCCAGAACTGCCTTAACTCTCCTGGGCATGGAGTTTACCAGAGCTTCACAGGTTGCCACTGGAATGCTTTTCCACTCCTCCATGACGACATCACGGAGCTGGCGGATATTCGAGACTTTGCGCTCCTCCACCTTCCACTTGAGGATGCCCCAAAGATGTTCTATTGGGTTTAGGTCTGGAGACATGCTTGGCCAGTCCATCACCTTTACCCTCAGCCTCTTCAATAAAGCAGTGGTCGTCTTAGAGGTGTGTTTGGGGTCATTATCATGCTGGAACACTGCCCTGCGACCCAGTTTCCGGAGGGAGGGGATCATGCTCTGCTTCAGTATTTCACAGTACATATTGGAGTTCATGTGTCCCTCAATGAAATGTAACTCCCCAACACCTGCTGCACTCATGCAGTCCCAGACCATGGCATTCCCACCACCATGCTTGACTGTAGGCATGACACACTTATCTTTGTACTCCTCACCTGATTGCCGCCACACATGCTTGAGACCATCTGAAGCAAACAAATTAATCTTGGTCTCATCAGACCATAGGACATGGTTCCAGTAATCCATGTCCTTTGTTGACATGTCTTCAGCAAACTGTTTGCGGGCTTTCTTGAGTAGAGACTTCAGAAGAGGCTTCCTTCTGGGGTGACAGCCATGCAGACCAATTTGATGTAGTGTGCGGCGTATGGTCTGAGCACTGACAGGCTGACCCCCCACCTTTTCAATCTCTGCAGCAATGCTGACAGCACTCCTGCGCCTATCTTTCAAAGACAGCAGTTGGATGTGACGCTGAGCACGTGCACTCAGCTTCTTTGGACGACCAACGCGAGGTCTTTTGTGAGTGGACCCTGCTCTTTTAAAACGCTGGATGATCTTGGCCACTGTGCTGCAGCTCAGTTTCAGGGTGTTGGCAATCTTCTTGTAGCCTTGGCCATCTTCATGTAGCGCAACAATTCGTCTTTTAAGATCCTCAGAGAGTTCTTTGCCATGAGGTGCCATGTTGGAACTTTCAGTGACCAGTATGAGAGAGTGTGAGAGCAGTACTACTAAATTGAACACACCTGCTCCCTATGCACACCTGAGACCTAGTAACACTAACAAATCACATGACATTTTGGAGGGAAAATGACAAGCAGTGCTCAATTTGGACATTTAGGGGTGTAGTCTCTTAGGGGTGTACTCACTTTTGTTGCCGGTGGTTTAGACATTAATGGCTGTATTTTGAGTTATTTTGAGGGAAGAATAAATTTACACTGTTATATAAGCTGCACACAGACTACTTTTCATTGTGTCAAAGTGTCATTTTGTCAGTGTTGTCCCATGAAAAGATATACTTAAATATCTGCAGAAATGTGAGGGGTGTACTCACTTTTGTGATACACTGTATATATATATATATATACACCAACCACTGTCCATGTTATTAGCTCCACTTACCATATAGAAGCACTTTGTAGTTCTACAATTACTGACTGTAGTCCATCTGTTTCTCTACATACTTTGTTACCCCCCTTTCATGCTGTTCTTTAATGGTCAGGACTCTCCCAGGACCACTACACTACACTACACTACACTGCAGTGACACTGACATGGTGGTGGTGTGTTAGTGTGTGTTGTGCTGGTATGAGTGGATCAGACACAGCAGCGCTTATGGAGTTTTTAAACACCTCACTGTCACTGCTGGACTGAGAATAGTCCACCAACCAAAAATATCCAGCCAACAGCGCCCCGTGAGCAGCGTCCTGTGACCACTGATGAAGGTCTAGAAGATGACCAACTCAAACAGCAGCGATAGATGAGCGATCGTCTCTGACTTTACATCTACAAGGTGGACCAACTAGGTAGGAGTGTCTAATAGAGTGGACAGTGAGTGGACACGGTATTTCAAAACTCCAGCAGTGCTGCTGTGTCTGATCCACTCATACCAGCACAACACACACTAACACACCACCACCATGTCATTGTCAGTGCAGTGCTGAGATCATCCACCACCTAAATAATACCTGCTCTGTGGGGGTCCTGACCATTGAAGAACAGCATGACAGGGGGCTAACAAAGCATGCAGAGAAACAGATGGACTACAGTCAGTAATTGTAGAACTACAAAGTGCTTCTATATGGTAAGTGGAGCTGATAAAATGGACAGTGAGTGTAGAAACAAGGAGGTGGTTTTAATGTTATGGCTGATCGGTGTATATAAAGCATATCACACCCTACTGAATACAGTGTCTTGAAAAGCTATTCACAACCTTACAACCACCTGAGATTTGTATCAGTTCTTTGAGACACCATTATCTAAAAGAGCAAAAAAGTAAGGAAGCTGTATATACTTCTCTGCTCTGGTTTGGTTTTATCTTACCACAGAACATTATAGTTCCACTGGAATGTCCGGTACTGTGTGGCATACTGAACTCTTCAGTTTGTTGTGTCCTTGACAACAAGACTTACTTCTGGCCTTCAGCCCTTGTAAACAACATCTGGTTGGCGTCTGATTGGGGAAGTGTTCTGACACCAGGTACTCACTAATGTTTGCAAGTCTCCAGCTGTCGTCCTTGGACTTTCTGTAACCGTATGAACCCTCCTCCTTTGTGTGAGGTTAATATGGACATAGGTTCTCTTCTAGTCCAGTTACTCTGACAGTATAACTATTTCTTTAAAACCCTCAGTACTGGATCTCATATAACAAACTGGGATGTATGGAGGCTGACAATCTGCTATGTGGTTTGAGGCTATTTCCTTTAATGCTTTAAAAATCAATACTATTGATTTTCAAAGTAACCGGGAGCTGTTTTAATGATGCTGGAGAAGAGTGATGTAGCCTTGTAGTGACGTATCATGTATCAGTGACTACAACAGATGTGGTGATGTGGTATCAGATGCTGTGAATTGCAGTAATTGAGTCTTGAGGAAACAAAGGCATTTAAAAAATGCAAAATGCAAAAAAATCTTGTTGGGTGGGAAACAAATGTTTTTTAACTGATTTTAGCCCTGTTTTAGCCCATGTAGCTCAATTTCTTAAAATCTACACTGATCAGCCATAACATTAAAACCACCTCCTTGTTTCTACACTCACTGTCCATTTACTATATAGAAGCACTTTGTAGTTCTACAATTACTGACTATAGTCCATCTGTTTCTCTGCATGCTTTGTTAGCCCCCTTTCATGCTGTTCTTAAATGGTCAGGACCACCACAGAGCAGGTATTATTTGGGTGGTGGATCATTCTCGGCACTGCAGTGACACTGACATGGTGGTGGTGTGTTAGTGTGTGTTCTGCTGGTATAAATTTTTGAAACACCTCACTGTCACTGCTGGACTGAGAATAGTCCACCAACCAAAATTATCCAGCCAACAGCGCCCCGCCCTCAAACAGCAGCAATAGATGAGCGATCGTCTCTGACTTTACATCTACAAGGTGGACCAACTAGGTAGGAGTGTCTAATAGAGTGGACAGTGAGTGGACACGGTGTTTAAAAACTCCAGCAGCGCTGCTGTGTCTGATCCACTCATACCAGCACAACACACACTAACACACCAGCACCATGTGAGTGTCACTGCAGGGCTGAGAATTATTCATCACCCAAATAATACCTACTCCGAATTAACAGCATGAAAGGGGGGTAACAAAGCAAGCAGAGAAACAGATGGACTACAGTCAGTAATTGTAGAACTACAAAGTGCTTCTATATGGTAAGTGGAGCTGATAAAATAGACAGTGAGTGTACAAACAAGGAGGTGGTTTTAATGTTATGGCTGATCAGTGTATATAGGTATAAATATCAACTAATACTGTGTGTGTATGTTTAAAGTAGCCAAAAAAACAAAACCACTTGCTTTCCTTCACTGTAAATTGCAGCTTGTTATTAGCATGCTAGTCATTTCCACTCTCCCTTAACACTACAAGATGGAAAACTGCCAAAACGCAGCTCTTTATAGTAAAACCAGGCTTTGTTTGGAATTTTAAACGAGAGAGAGAAAGCTTTTTCTCACCCGCAGTGAAAGGGAGGCACCATGCCGTAAACCTTAACGTTGTCACAAATCTCAATGGCGATGACCATGGTGAACCAGCCGGTGCTCAGCCAGGACTGGGACTGCTTCCTGTGGAGGCATGAAGAACCGAATGTTTCACAGGTAGAACAGCTAAAAGTGAATGTACATGCACTACGTAGCCAAACGTTTATGGAGAACCTATGCCTCACATAAACATCACATTCAAAAGCCTAGGAGCCGAACATAGTTCTGGGAAGTGACTTTTAAGAAGGTGCTGTGCTTTTTTCTATGGTGGTTGAATGACTGTATGCATGACATTTTACACCATATGGCCAAAAGTATATAGACACTTGACCATGAGCCCGTTGGATCCCTCTTTGCAGCCAGTGTTGCCAACTTAGCGACTATCGACAAATCTAGCGACTTTTTCTGGTATTATTGGAGACTTTTGGAGACTCGGACGTGAATACATATATCGTTCTGCATTTACTGTTCTGTTGATTTATCCTACCCATCGATTTGTCCTACCGAGCATGCGCACATCGGTTTTTGACTCGTTCAGTGGAACGCCTATAATTCTGTGCTGCTACCTTTGCCTAATTTATTTCTGCTAACGATTAGTAATGTGTGGTTTTAGTTTTAATTCCTTTAAAACTTTAAAGTTTAACCATCTGCGACCATAACATTACGACAACACAAGAGGTATTCGGTTATTTTTTTAGGTTAAGTTCTAATTAGTTGTTCCTTATTTCATGTTTTTTGTAGCTGTAGATAAGATCTGTGTGATCTATAGTTTTTTTCACTGGGATTTTATCCAGCAGGGTATGATAAATCACGGAGGCAAAACCTTAGAAGATATTCCTCATAGAGGGTTAGCATATTATTTACCACAAAATGTTTTGTATACTGGCTAATATAAAATTAAATTAAATTTAATTACAATCCTGCCGCTCAGGTGGCGCAGCGGTAAAAAGAAACGCGCTGCAACCAGGGCTGGATTCTGAGAAGCGTGGTATCGAATCCAGCCTTGCTTTACCGGTTCGAAGCTGAGTGGCTATATGAGCAACGATTGGCCGGTTGCTCATGTGGGGGGTGGGACAAAGAACCGGATGTGGGTCTCTCTCTGTCAGAATGCGATTGCGTTCTCTGCCGGCTGATTGGAGGCGCTTACACAGAGATGGGAGAGGGTGCCCTTAGGGTGTGTCTCTCCGCATGCAACGCTAGGTGGCGCCAAACTCGTCAATGTGTGGGTGGCAAAGATGCATCTGGCTGCTGCTCGTGTTTCGGAGGGGATACGGGTTAGCTTCAATCACCTCCGTCAGGGCAGGGTTCGGCATAGACAGAGAGGAAGCACGATGCTAATTGAACAATTGGATGCGCTAAAAAAAGGGGAGAAAAAGGGGTAAAAAAAAAAAAAAAACCTTAGAAGATATTCCTCATAGAGGGTTAGCATATTATTTACTACAAAATGTTTTGTATACTGGCTGATATGAATGAAATTAAATTTAATTAAAATCCTAATAAATACATGTGAAATATATGTCTGCGATACAGATCAATGGATCTACCGCTACCTATAGTTTATAATAATATATAGACCTATAATATATAATATATAAACTATATATCGCTTATGCAAATTAGACGATGACGTCATCTAGCAACTTTTAGGACAGCCAATAGCTACTTCCCTTACTGAGGAGTTGGCAACACTGTTTGCAGCTCTACCAGCCTTTACTTTTTGAAAATGCCTTTTTACGAGAGTTTGTATAGTGGGTATTCTGTGGGAATTTGTGACTATTCAGTCAAAGTAGCATTCGTGAGGGAAGGCACAATCAGTTGCAATAGATGTTCCAATTCATCCAATATGTGTTTACTTGAAATTAGTTTGTGTACAACAGAGGTGTGCTTTACTTCAGTGTCACGTTTAGGGTCACTGATAGCACAGTCCAATTCATAGATTAGAAGGGTGTGCCTATACTTTTGGACCTGCTTTTAAAGCGTATGATCACAAATTTAAAAGAATTTGATTACTTCTTGGCATTGGTAGCTCAGCGGGTTAAGGCACTAAACTAGTAATCATAAGGTTGCCAGTTTAAGCCTTACCATTGCCACGGTTTGGCTCCTAACCCTCAATCGCTTGAATTGTGTTCAGTGATAGCTGTAAAATGCTTTGGATAAAAGCGTCTGTGAAATGCTGCGAATGTAAATGTACTTTTTATAATAATCATTTATACACTTGTACTACAGGAACCCTTAACATGGCACTGTCACCGATTTACAGTGATGTAAAGCACATCACCGTTGGACTCATGAGCATGACAGATTACACCCTAGAATTGCTTAGAAAACAGGGTCTTGGCGTATTCATTTCATTTTCCACCACTGCTTTATCCTGGTCAGGGTTACAGTGTGCCAGTTCACTCCGGAATCACTGGGCGCAGGGCAGTAAGACACCCTGGATAGGATGTCAATCCATTCTGGGGTCCTCTCCATTAGACATGACTGATTATATATCTGTGTGTGGATGCTTGACAAGCCAGTAGCACCGCTGGAGATTCGAACCCTGGATCCCAGCGGGAATAGATATCAGGTCTGGGCCCTTCTGTAGGGCGGTTGTAGCCTAGCGGTTAAGTTACAGGACTAGTAATCAAAAGGTCACTGGTTCAAGCCTCGCTACTGCCAGGTTGCCACTGTTGGGCTCTTGAGAAAGGACCTTAACCCTCAATTGCTTAGACAATATACTGTCCCATCCAGCATCTCTGGGATGAATTTGAATGTTGACAGCGAGCCAGGTGTCACCACTCAACATCTATGAAAAATAGAAGTGACCTCTGCAGTCATGTTTAAAAAATCTAGTGTTGCACCTTCCTAGAAGAGTTTTTAACAAGCACTTGTTTTGTTCTGGTGTCCACATATTTTTGGCTGTACACTTGCTTTGCGATGCTTAAAGCTACCTGTCACGCCCGGTCTCTTTTTTGAAGAGCATGTCGAACTTCTGCATTTTGGCCGGCGTGACGACGAAGGTGGAGAGGTTGGAGTAAGTAGCGGAAACACGGTGGATCAGCTTGTAGAGGGCACCCTTGGCATCACGGCCTAGCTTCGAAGGCGGGCCCCAGAAGATGACAGACGGGCATTCGGAGCAGTTGAGGAACTCGTGAGGTTTTCGGATGACATGGAACACGCTGGAGTGAGCCACCACGCGAAGGCTGGTCTTGTTACCCACGTCGGTCTCGAAGCCGGACGTGGGCGCGTCGTTCATGCGGATCACGCATTCGGCGCTGTCGATCTCGGCTCCGGCGCCGCTGCCCAAGACGTGGCTCGAGCTCGTCACCAGGGCACACTGACCACAGTGCAGGTTCATGCTCTGGAACAATCACATCACAATATACGTTTTATTATTTATACCATAGTACAGTACATTCACTGAGCACTTTATTAGGTACACCTATCTGGCTACCATACAGATTAACTTTGTGGGTATACAATTACATATATGTTGTAGCCTATATGTTCATATCGTATGTATACTTTGTCATCCCATGTACCCCATTTATCATTTTAATAAGACCCTCCCCACCACTTACAATATAATGTCTGGGTGACGGACCATTCTCAGCACTGCAATGAGAATAAAATAGTGTGTGTTGTTCTGGTATGAATTTATCAGGTGCAACAGTGTTGGGATTTTCTGATCACAGAATGCTGTAGGTTTCATATTCCAGGTGTGACCACTATTTACTCCCATTTTAACAATGACAGTCACATTAATGATTGATGTTGCTGTGTGTTGTTGTTTACTGGCACGATCGTGAGTTCTTACAGCAGTGGAATAGCTGAAGAACAAGAAACAGAACTGTGGGCCTGCCTTTATACTGCTCTAGTCATATCACATTGGGTGTTGGACTTTAGAACCTCCATTCTGTCCTAACTGTTGTTTCTTATCTGCTTACAACAGCTTAACATCAGATGTTGCTTATCTCTACGATAAACTCCCAACAACACAGCTACACCTGATACACTCATGAAAGACACATAGGTACACTTAATAAAGTCCATGGTGAGGGTTTATTTCAGGTGTCTTTGGAGCTTACTATCAAAAAGATTTGACACTATATGACCAAAAGTATTTGGACACCTGACAATAAGCTTGTTGGACAAATGGTATTAAAATAGAGTGACCCTCAGTAGGGCTGAGGTCAAGGCTCTGTACAGGCCACTGGAATGTCTTTAAACCGAGCTTTTCTTCATGTCTTTAAAGACACAGGGGCACAGGAATGCTGAAACAGGTAATGGCCTTCCCTACACTGTTGCTGCAAAATTTGAAGCGTATAATTTCCTTTATATAACTGATTTATTAAACCTGTTAGCAACATGTGGCTAAAGCACATGAATTCAAAATGAGAAGTGCATGTTTTGTTTACTCTAAACTGCCTCTGGGTGTAAATGAAAGGATGGGCGTCCTGTCCTGGGTGTGGTCCTGATTCCAGTGCTCCTGGATGGCACCAAACACCCACTGATCAGGATATTTGTGATAATGAATGAGTAAATGTACTGTAAACACTTTGCACATTATTAACATCATGGGTGTGTAATTAGAGAGTGTATGTGCTAGACTGACCTGCCTGTTAAAAGTCTCTGTGCCTTACCTTGTTGCCAAATATCGGGGCATATCCATCTTTTCCGGCCCATTTCTTCAGGTCAGTGAGTTTTCTATCGCTTTTATAGACATCTACTTTGAATGGTTCGTATGCTTCGTTTTCACTGTTGGAGCTGTAGAGGATGAAGAGGGTGGTGATGACGAAAATTGCCCCAAACACAGCTACTCGATGACTGTGGTGCCTCTGCTTACAAAAGAACACACAAAAATTAAAATACAGTATACATTATATGGACAGAAGTATGTAGACAATCATTCTAATTCTAGAGCTATGTGTATACTTAAGAGTGGAGGCTGTTATAGCCTCAAATCCATATCAGTGCCCATGTTCTTGGAAAAGGATGTCCAACAAATTAGTGGCTACTAATATTTATAGATTGTGTGAACACATCCCCGAGCTGATATGCTGAGTAAACCTAGTTCAAATACTGTGCCAGGTTACTAAGCATTTTGACCTTAGGGTGGATTCACACAACATAGATCTCGCACCTCTATTTCTTACATTCAATGAATTACCTTTTCCACCGACCGCATTCTCATTCTCCTGCCTCTGCTTCACCATCACATGATTCAAGCTGGATTCAAGATTTTAGGCCCTGAAAAAAAAAGAGAAATAACATAAATATTCACAATCTAAAAATGTGCAAGGAACAGAGCTGTGGGCCTCCCTTTATACTGCTCTAGTCATATCACGTTGGGTGTTGGACTTTGGAACCTCCATTCTGTGCTAAGTGTTGTTTCTTATATGCTTACAACAGCTTAATAACAGGCATGTTGCTTATCTTTACTGTAGATTCCCAGCCACGTGTTGCTTGGCAGCTCAAGCAACCACATGACCAAAGATTTAATGCACAAGCAGCATAAAACTAATATTTAGGCCATATTAGTAAGCATGAAATGTAATTTTTTCATAACAATTTTTTTATAAAATCTAATAATGTTTTATAAAACTAAAGAATTCAGAGCAATATAGGACTGCTGGTGGTATAACTGTATGGGACGTGATTCAATGGCACACATTGCGCCCTCTGATACCAATCTAGAATGATTTAAATGCCAGACACTATCTGAGTATTGTTTCCGGCCATGTGAATCCTGCTCTGGCCACAGTCTCTATTTTTATGATTATAAAGCATCATGTGGAAAAAACAAAAACCTTAAACTGGTTGCAGTTGGTTAAACAGCCTCCCCAGAATAAAGAAAGTATCCTCACATAAATACATTTGGCTGGAAAATTCCGAACCTGGCAACCCCGTAGTGACGACAACCAGGCGAGGTGAATAGTGCCAGTGCCCTCTGTTGTTTAAAGTGAATATAAATTCATTTTACCTGATTTACCGATTCGAATCGTGGCACATGTGCAACGATTTTCAACCGCTTTGTGGTGCATCGTTACATCCCTAATAATAAGTAAATAAAGTAGCTATTTTTACAGTTTACCTTTACTCTTATACATAAATTACATACATTCTTATTATTAAAAATAATAATAATAATACCAATAATAATATAGTAATTACTATTACCAACATAAATTTATTAGCACAATAAAAATAATTATTGTAATAAGAATTAACATGTAGAGAAATTTTACTCAATTTTTATATATTATAAATATTATTAGTAATAGAAGTTCTGGTATGTAGTAACACTAAGATAATATACAAACATGGATGCTAAAATTATACATTAATAAGTAAATAAATTAGCTATTTTTACAGTTTACCTTTTCTATAATACATAAATTACATAAATTCTTATTATTAACAATGATAATAATAATAATAATAATAATAATATAGTAATTACTATTATCAATAAAAAGTATTATTATAATTAAGATTAACAGGTGTGTAAGATATTTTACCCATATTTATATTATAAATATTATTAGTAATGTACAGTAGTAGTTCTGGTAGTAACACTAAGATAAAATACAAACATAGATGGTTATATTATACAATATCAAGTAAATAAAGTACCTACTTTTACTGTTTGCCATTATTATTATCATACACAATAGTCTTAATTATTACTATTATTATTATAGTATAATACTAATAGTAAATCTATTACGATTACCAACATCATTAATTATAAGCATTACAAATATAAATTATTATAATTAGGATAAACTTAGATGTGTATTAGAATGATAAAAATGTAATACTGTATGTGTGTTATAATTAAAATAAACCAAGATACTCTTATGTGTACAGTGATGCGCAGTAAAAATACATTTTCGGTAATAATTACCTTGTTTCAGCAACAGTTGGAGTAGTGTTAAGAAATAATACCCAGCAGTAAAAACTGTACTGCTTTATATATATATATATATATATATATATATATATATATATACAGTATATATATATATCAGCCATAACATTAAAACCACCTCCTTGTCACTCACTGTCCATTTTATCAGCTCCACTTACCATATAGAAGAAGTCCTACAATTACTGACTGTAGTCTATCTATTTCACTGCATGCTTTGTTAGCCCCCTTTCATGCTGCTCTTCAATGGTCAGGACTCTCCCAGCACCACTACAGAGCAGGTATTATTTAGTTGGTGGATCATTCTCAGCACTGCAGTCACACTGACATGGTGGTGGTGTGTTAGTGTGTGTTGTGCTGGTATGAGTGGTTCAGACACAGCAGTGCTGATGGAGTTTTTAAACACATCACTGTCACTGCTGGACTGAGATTAGCCCACCAACCAAAAACATATCCAGCCAACAGCGCCCTGTGACAACTGACAAAGGTCTAGAAGATGACCAACTCAAACAGCAGCAAAAGATGATAGATCATCTCTGACTACACATCTACAAGGTGGACCAACTAGGTAGGAGTGTATTTAAAAACTCCAGCAGCGCTGCTGTGTATGATCCACTCATACCAGCACAACACACACTAACACATCACCACCATGTCAGTGTCACTGCAGTGCTGAGAATGATCCACCACCTAAATAATAAGAACAGCAGCATTCTTATTGAGAAACAGATGGACTACAGTCAGTAATTGTAGAACTACAAAGTGCTTCTATATGGTAAGTGGAGCTGATAAAACGGACAGTGAGTGTAGAAACAAGGAGGAGGTTTTAATGTTATGGCTAATCAGTGTACATATACAGTATATACAGGGGTTGGACAAAATAACTGAAACACCTGGTTTTAGACCACAATAATTTATTAGTATGGTGTAGGGCCTCCTTTTGCGTCCAATACAGCGTCAATTCGTCTTGGAAATGACATATACAAGTCCTGCACAGTGGTCAGAGGGATTTTAAGCCATTCTTCTTGCAGGATAGTGGCCAGGTCACTACGTGATGCTGGTGGAGGAAAACGTTTCCTGACTCGCTTCTCCAAAACACCCCAAAGTGGCTCAATAATATTTAGATCTGGTGACTGTGCAGGCCATGGGAGATGTTCAACTTCACTTTCATGTTCATCAAACCAATCTTTCACCAGTCTTGCTGTGTGTATTGGTGCATTGTCATCCTGATACACGGCACCGCCATTGGATGCACATGGTCCTCCAGAATGGTTCGGTAGTCCTTGGCAGTGACGCGCCCATCTAGCACAAGTATTGGGCCAAGGGAATGCCATGATATGGCAGCCCAAACCATCACTGATCCACCCCCATGCTTCACTCTGGGCATGCAACAGTCTGGGTGGTACGCTTCTTTGGGGCTTCTCCACACCGTAACTCTCCCGGATGTGGGGAAAACAGTAAAGGTGGACTCATCAGAGAACAATACATGTTTCACATTGTCCACAGCCCAAGATTTGCGCTCCTTGCACCATTGAAACCGACGTTTGGCATTGGCACGAGTGACCAAAGGTTTGGCTATAGCAGCCCGGCCGTGTATATTGACCCTGTGGAGCTCCCGACGGACAGTTCTGGTGGAAACAGGAGAGTTGAGGTGCACATTTAATTCTGCCGTGATTTGGGCAGCCGTGGTTTTATGTTTTTTGGATACAATCCGGGTTAGCACCCGAACATCCCTTTCGGACAGCTTCCTCTTGCATCCACAGTTAATCCTGTTGGATGTGGTTTGTCCTTCTTGGTGGTATGCTGACATTACCCTGGATACCGTGGCTCTTGATACATCACAAAGACTTGCTGTCTTGGTCACAGATGCGCCAGCAAGACGTGCACCAACAATTTGTCCTCTTTTGAACTCTGGTATGTCACCCATAATGTTGTGTGCATTGCAATATTTTGAGCAAAACTGTGCTCTTACCCTGCTAATTGAACCTTCACACTCTGCTCTTACTGGTGCAATGTGCAATTAATGAAGATTGGCCACCAGACTGGTCCAATTTAGCCATGAAACCTCCCACACTAAAATGACAGGTGTTTCAGTTATTTTGTCCAACCCCTGTATATATATATATGTATATATAATAAAATAATTATTAATATATTAATACTGTACATAACAGTAGTAGAACTTCATGTTTTAGCAGTGATATATAATGTAAACAAATGTTATATATGGAATTATATATTTATATTATATATAAATATGTTCTATTTGAATTATAACTTACTGATAATGTATTCCAGTTCTATTATCAAGAGCAAAAGCATACTTATTAGCAGTATATATGTATAAATAAAATAAAAATAAACTGTAATAGCAGATATATTTACAGTTATGAGCAATATGAAGGAAACATGGGAATAACGGCCTTGCAGCAACAGGGCTGCAACAGGACATAACGGTACTGCTCTTATCAATAATAAATCAGATCACCAAGCGTTTTTCTATTAACAAAATAATCTATTATTTTTATTATTATTTACAATCTTATAGAAAGCTTATAAAAACTGTATAATAATAATAATAATGGTAATAAAGTCCAAGTAACGCTTTCAGACCTTATGCAAACAGCTCCATAATAAAACCTATGCATTCTGTTATGAGCACCACTGTCTGAAATATACATTTTATATAAAATGTCAATACAGAAATGTATTTATTGACTCACCGGTTGTTGTGTCGCTGGTTGGCTGGTTGTTGTTGTTGTTGTGATATTGCTATCTGAAGCTAGTTGCTGTTCACTGCACTGCACTGAGATCAATGGGCGTGGCTTAATCCGCGTCATCATCAGTACCGTTAGCTTAGCTTGGTCTCCAAACCGTGAGCATTAGCTTCATACATAAATTTTAAATTTTAATAAAATTTAAAGCCCCAATGTTTAGGATTTAGGACTGTGTCTGAGGGAATATGTGCCCATTTTATTAAAAACACATTTGTGAGATTAAAAGATAATTGGACGTGAAGGCCTCGTACTTGGCCTGCAAATTACAGTTAAAACAACACAAATATACAAAAATCAAATCAAATGTTAAACGTTAATAATTCACCACGTTTAAAATGATTTTGGGACAAGAGTTAAAGACAAGTTTTTCATCTTTGTGTTAAAATTGCATTTCATAACACTTATTTAATAGTTTTATATAATAATAGAAATATTAATAAAAAATAATGGCATCACTGTTTAAGGTTCTTACATTTCTTCTACCTTTGAGTAAGGAAATATATCATTCTAATTTTATATAACTAATTTTATACACCACGTCAACCCATTAACATGACAACAACAAGCAACATTGTGTATTGCTGCATAATCAGAGAGTGAGTGCTGGTGCTAGACTGGCCTGTCAACACTTAAAACCTGACTAGGTGTAAATGTGTGCCAGACTATGAAATGCAGAATAGGACATTGAATGCCTGTATGTTCCAAGTTGAAAACCTGTATATATACAGTATACTGATCAGCCATAACATTAAAACCACCTCCTTGTTTCCAAACTCACTGTCCATTTTATCAGCTCCACTTATCATATAGAAGTACCTTGTAGTTCTACAATTACTGACTGTAGTCCATCTGTTTCTCTACATACTTTTTAAAGTGCTTTCACCCTGTTCTTCAATGGTTCTTTAATGGTCAGGACTCTCCCAAAGAGGACCACCACAGAGCAGGTATTATTTAGGTGGTGGATAATTCTCAGCACTGGATCAGACACAGCAGTGTTGCTGGAGTTTTTAAATACCATGTCCACTCACTGTCCACTCAATTAGATGATGTAGATGTAAAGTCAGAGACTGACTGACTGACTGACTGACTGACTGACTGACTGTCTGTCTGTCTGTCTGTCTGTCTGTCTGTCTGTCTGTCTGTCTATCTATCTATCTATCTATCTATCTATCTATCTATCTATCTATCTATCTATCTATGACAAACATAACAGACTTTGTTTTTATTTGCAATACTTTTTGTTTTTATTCGTGTACCGCATACTGTTCTGACAATCCTGGAACAGGTTTCCCATAAAGAACACTTAAACTATATGACTTTGATGAGTTTATCAAAAATAAAGATGGATGAATGTAATTACCAAAGATGTAAAACATACTACAGGTTGGATTTCGGTGTACATTAGAATGTAAGTAGAAACAAGTGATAAAACTGTAATTAAAAAAAATACAATTACAGTTTATAGGTGAAATATTACATTTTCATCCATGCATTCAGACATCAGTTCAGAAAGAAATCAAACAAAGAAGTACACCAATTCTGATTATTTTGGACAAAATTCACACAGGGTCATATGTACTATTAAAAATCCAAACATTTTAGGCAGCACAGCAGCGAATGAACTTTTCAAAACTTTAACATATTTCAAACAGACAAAGCAAAAATTTTAAATGACAGGGACCAAATACTTTCAGACTACATTTCTTATACCGTGCTTTCTAAATGTGTACAGAAAGGTAAACGTAAGTACAGTTGAGATCAAATGTTTCCCTCGACTTATTTGTTTCCCACATATTTAGACACCCTTCCTAATTAGAGTTCAGGTGTTTCAGCCACATCCAGTAGTATAATTAATAAGTGTGTAAATTCATTGATAATAATAAATTGACACTGCCAATTTTGAGGAACAATTTGGGATAGGCCCTTTGCTTCTCCAGCATCACTGTAGAATAAATAGTTTGACTTCAGCCCCTATAAACATATACTATATTGCCAAAAGTATTCTCCGTCTGGCAATCCGATGGACGAGTCTGGGTTTGGCGGTTGCCAGGAGAACGGTACTTGTCTGACTGCATTGTGCCGGGTGTAAAGTTTGGTGGAGGAGGGATTATGGTGTGGGGTTGTTTTTCAGGAGTTGGGCTCCAAGACATTTTGGACAATTTCACAGTTTGGGGATGGCCCCTTCTTGTTCCAACATGACTGCGCACCAGTGCACAAAGCAAGGTCCATAAAGACATGGATGAGCGAGTTTGGTGTGGAAGAACTTGAGTCCTGACCTCAACCCGATAGAACACCTTTGGAATGAATTAGAGCGGAGACCGCGAGCCAGGCCTTCTCATCCAACATCAGTGTCTGACATCACAAATGCACTTCTGGAAGAATGGTCAAAAATTCCCATTAACACACTCCTAAACCTTGTGGAAAGCCTTCCCAGAAGAGTTGAAACTGTTATAGCTGTAAAGGGTGGGCCGACATCATATTAAACCCTATGGATTAAGAATGGGATGTGACTCAGGTTCATATGCGTGTGAATGCAGACGAGTGAATACTTTTGGCAATATAGTGTATGTGATAAGACGTATTGGGTTGATTGCGTGCCAGGTCTTTTTGTTCAACATCAATGCCTGTTCTTGTAGCCTTGCCATTGCAAGATGCACTTGTCAGTGCGCTCTCAGTGCTGGTTTGAAGCTCAAGCCTGGATAAAATACAGAAGGTTAGGTCAGGAAGGGCATTTGGTGTAAAACTTTGGGAGGTCTGGTAATGCAGACCAGAATTATCTGCCTGTAACAGCAGGCAATGTTGTTAAAGCTGCAAAGAAAGTGAAAGGGGTAATTTAATCGTAATGTGTACACCGTTTGACCCTAAGTGTAACAGCACCACAGAACTGCCATTTTAATTAACATGTAAACACCTGAATACAAGAATCCATTAAAGCTAACAGAATATTTACAAATACTGTACTAATCTGTGGCTTATAAAACATCTGAAATGCACAACATCATAATTAATGTTAAAACCATTGAGTTATAAAATAGTACTCAATAAAAAACAAACCATATGCCTGGTTTCTATTAAGAAATGTCAATGACAACATGAAAATGCAGTAGTTAACAGTAGTAGTATAGAATTTTCACATTGTTTCATCATAGAAAATGTACTGAGATTAGATGGAAATAAAAACATGGCCATTTTTGTAGAAAAGTCTTGTGCACGTTCATACATTTCATCCAAAATATAATTCATACTGAGATTTTATGAAGAGTAAACAAAGATGTGCAATTTATGGATCATAAATTCGTTTTCATGGCTTCCTTTGGTTTAATTAAAAAGTGAGGCAGACGTGTTTAAATCCCATTTACTTCTTATAACTAAGCATTGTTCACACTAGCGGCAACGAATCTGTACACTTTGAGGCTAGCCGGTCAATTGATGACCTCACACCAGGGCAGGAATGAACACTGCTTTAGAACTTGACTCCTGCTTTCAGCTAATCTTACCCATAAAATCCAGTAATATTAACCACATCAAGAAGCAGACTCTGCCCAAGTTTCTTTAAATATTCCAACAACACTGCTGCACCTAATACACTCATAGCAGTACGACATTGCAGTGCTGAGATAGTGCCATCACCCAAATTACATCTGGTTAGTTGGGGGGCTCCTTTCGGCATGTGTTCAAATCCCATTTACTTCTTATAACTACCCATCGTTCACACTAGCGGCAACGAATCCTTACACTTTGAGGCTAACCAGTCAGTTGATGACCTCACGCCTGGGCATAAATGAACACTGCTTTAGCACCGGACCCGTCCTGCTTATAGCTGTTCTTAAACCACATCAAGGAGCAGACTCTGCCCAAGTTTCTTTAAAAATCCCAAGTCTTTAAAAATCCCAACACTGCTGCACCTAATACACTCATAGCAGTACGACATTGCAGTGCTGAGATACAGTAGTTCCATCACCCAATTACATCTAGTCAATTGGGGGTCCCTTTCTATTGATAAATGTGGTACACAGGGGTGACTGGCCCGTCTACGGGCTACTGTTTTGAATCAGATGTCTACATACTTTTGGCCATTTAGTGTAGGATTGGAAGATGGATTTTAGGGGAAATAGTTGCAAGGGTATCTCAATTAATGGTATAGAATATTTAGCATAAAACTGAGAAAATCTCGGTTCCAATGTCGATTGTCAATAGCACAGCAAATGAAGAGCCGCCGGTTGTTTAGTCGCACGCTAGTGTGAACGCAATTCCTGTGCATTTCTGTTTTATTTACAATTTCATTTAATCATATATTACACATTTTTGCAAATGACCTGACAGTGTAGCTAGCTCTTTATCCTATATATAAAAAGTACATTTGTAAACAGGGTTAAGTTTTCAATGGCTAACAATAGCTAGGTCATATTAGCTAGCATTTCCAGTGTCCAGTACAAGGTTTAATACTCTTTAGTAGTAGTAAAAATGCCCTTACATATAGTGCCTTGAAACGATATTCAGCTCCAAACCCCTTCTTTCAATAAATGACTCTCAAAGTCTGGGATCTGTCTCAATTTGACAGGAAACTCTTCCATTCCTATTCAAAAAAATTAACTGGCAGTGTGTTTTGGGTTCTTTTAAAGACAAATTTTGGTACTTTATACAAGATCTGTCTGTACAACTCACAAGCATTTCACCAGGCTACCACCAGCATATTTTACATCTGATTTTCCCCTTTTATTAGTGAATATATGCCACATATAACAATGAAAGATTTCTACTTAGGTCTTATTAGACCACACCTCTGATGAGTATGTGGGGAGTCTTCCAAGTGACATTTTGCAACGTTTGTTCCTTGAATATGGCTGATCCATGAACATTGCCTATAGTCACAACCACTGACATCTTTTCAAGTCAAAGTAACAGCTGGTGTCACAGTAAACATTTAACTGCACGTCCTAGTTAATTGATCATGTGTAATTTTTTTTCTATTTATTTATGCATTTTCTCCCTTTCTCTCCAGATTTAGCGTAGTCAATTTGTCTTCCGCTCGTCGAGGTGGGTATATTGCTGCGCACGTGCCCTCCGACCCGTCCGCAGTCCTTGGCGGACCCTTTCTTTTTCACCCATGCACTCTGCACGGACGGCTCTATCTGTTATTCAGGGTCCTTGCACAGCGTTAGCAGACCCCACTCACATAGTCTGGTCATCCCACCCTAGCAAAAACGTGTCTGCTGCAGGCACTACGCCTAGTTTCGAACCCAGGAGTTCAGAATCTCAGAGCTGGTGTGCTAGCGGAATATCCCGCTGTGCCACCTGGGTGCTAATCTTGAATATGGTTGATCCATGAACACTGCCTACAGTCACAACCACTGACATCTACTTAAGTCAAAGTAACAGCATGTATCACAGTAAACATTTAACTGCATGTTCTAGTTCATTGACAATGTTTAGAGGATATTCCTGACCTAGGCATTGTGGCTGTAGTTTCGTATTTTCTTTTAAACTCTTTACAACAGACTGAAATGAAGGTGTTAAATCCTGCTCAACATCCCAGACTTCTAACTGCATTTTATTGTTCTGTGGACAGTCTGTACCATAGTAATAAACCTCATAAAATGTTCACCTTGTGTATAGATTTGTGAAGTGCCTGATAAAAACAAATTCACAATGTTCTGACAGCGTAAAAATATAGAAATCTCTAAGATTGTTAATCTATATTTACGGTAAGGGGGTTGGGGTTGAATACTTTTTCATGGCACTATACTGATGGCTTTACTAGATTGACTGGGTACAACCTTTAACAAACCCTCTTCATTCAGAGAATCAGCTTTATCCAGCCCGTAACACAGGGGTGGTGATTGAAATTTAAAGTGCTTATGATAGCAGTATTATTTGTATTGAGTATCATGATGTACCACATAATCACACAGAACTGTAGAACAGTGAAAGGTCTGTAAACAAGATCCCACTAAAATATGTTTTGGATTACAGATCCTTTAGGACCCTGACACACATGTTTTTGGACTGTGGGAGGAAACCGGAGCTCCAGGACATGGGGAGAACATGCAAACTCCCTTCGACACGTGTAGTAAGTAGCCAGTCCCGGTCCCAAACCTTGATGAAGTAAGGAGGGTTGTGTCTGTGCCAAAACTGTGCCAAATCAGGTATGCAGAACAGAATGATCTGCTATGGCACCACTAGTGGCGTAACTACAGGGGGGGCAGGTGCACTGGGTCCTCCACGACATGAACTCAACCACCCAGTCAACCCCCCCCCCCTTCCCCACATATTATGCATGTATTGTGGCAAGCCAAACAGGAAATATATAGCAAACAGTGATATATATATGGAATACCACATTTATATTTATATATATATATACTGTAATGCAGTGGTCCTGTATGTGTATGTATATATATATATATATATATATATATATATATATATATATATATATATATATATATATATGTACGTATGTATGTACTATATATAGCCCATGAACTCCTAGTTACGCCACTGGGCAACAACCTCACTGGGTGCTCAGGTGCCTTTTTTGTGTGAAAATGAAGCTAAAACATCTCAATCAATTATTAAAATACTGTCTTAATTCAAATAGCCAAAATGAAATTCAAATACTGACCAAAATAAATTAAACACTGTCTAATTTCAATTGAACTAACAATGTTTTTCTGTTTGATGTGATGCTGTATTAACTTTTCATTTGTCCACCTATGTAAAAAAACATCAGCAGTAAACGTTACCAGTTAACCCAGTTTAGCTTTAAGTTCAGGCGCCAGGCTGGATGCTGGAATCGTAATTTTCCCTGTGAGGCCCAGCGTCTGTAAATCCGCTTCTCTGTGATAAACCGATGGCCACCGTACCTCGCCCGCTCGTGCATTTTGTACATGCCACACTCGTCCAGACGTCCAGACTCGTAATAGTGATACGGTACAGAGGTGTAATTGGCTAAACTGTGAAAATAGAAGCACAACAAACACACATAAATGTTGGCAGGTAAAAATATACAGTATATCCAAAAATATATCCAAAAGTGTGTGGACATCCAAGCCCGGATCCATAAGAGGGTTGCATCAGGAAGGGTATTTTGCGTAAAAAACTATACCAAATCAAAGATTTGGTCTATACCATACCATACCATACTATACCATAGCAAATTCAGTGTATTAATGATTCATCCCCTATTGAAGATGTACACACTGTGACATAAATACAGATGAACTCACCCACAGTAGGAACCATCTATCATTCCATAAACGTTGATGCTGTCACACACATCCAGTGCAAAAATCAGAGTGAAAAATCCAGTGCTGAGAAATGCACCTGACTTCATTCTGGAGAAGAGAAATAAAAGACAAAAAGATGCATACCAAAATTTAATTCCATATATACACATCAGTTTCATTCTATTTATATCGCTGTTCATTCTATTTATATCAGTTTTCACTCCATATATATCAGTTTCATTCCATATATATTGGTTTTCATTCCATATATATCAGTGTTCATTCCATATATATCAGTGTTCATTCCATGTATATCAGTGTTCACTCTATATACTGTATATCGCTGTTCGTTTTATTTATATCAGTTTTAATTCCATATATATCAGTGTTCATTCCATATATATGAGTGTTCATTCTATATTTATCGGTTTTCATTCCATATATATCAGTTTCATTCCATATATATATATCGGTTTTCATTCCGTATATATCAGTTTCATTCCATATATTTAAATTTCATTCCATATATATCAGTGTTTGTATTCCATATATATCAGTGTTTGTATTTATATAAAGAGTAAACTCTTAATGCTACAAATAATAATCCTTACCTGTTTTTGCCCGTCTCATTTTCAAAGATCCCATCACATTGGATCACCTTTTTCCTGCTAAAGGTATAGATGTGTGTGTCTGGGTACTTCTGTGCCAGCTTCGCCAGCACCTTAAACACCGGTCCCTGGTCGACCTGGCTCATCTTCCGCTCGGGACCCCAGACCACATAGCGCGTATCTGCATTCTCTTTAAAGAAAAGAGCCTGATGTGGCAGCAGGTGCCGCACACTGGTGTGAGAGATGACACGCACAGTGGTCTTGGAACCCACATCAGCCTCAAACCCAAGCGTCGGTGCTACGTTCATGCGGATCACACAGTCGTGACCGTCGATCTCCCTCCCACGCCTGCTGCCCAGGACCTGGCCCGAGCTGGAGACCACGGCGCAGCTGGCACAGCGCAGTGCCAGGTACTGAAGGCAAAAGATTGAAACAGTTGGCAATTCCATACTTATTCTCATCATTTTGGATTCGATGGCTTCACTGTATACTTACTTGAAAACTTGACCTGATTCCAGGTGAAACCTTCACGTAGCCATGAAGTCCGAGATCAACAAGATTCCCGATTAAGTGGTTCCTGGTTAAGTAATTGTACCAGAACAGCAAAAAGAGGACGAAGATGAGAAGGTAAAGCCAGCAGAACTTCTGCATGTGAAAAAGCAGGTACAGAAGATAGCATGTCAGCATTTTTAAATGTAGCATTTAAAAAATACTTCAAAGGGGACAGTCACATTTTTTTAAGATTACAGAGACGTGATGGGCTATGTCTGAGGGAGGGCGGGCCAAAAGGAATTTGCATTGCTGCTGCAATTGGGACCCCTTCTGGTTGGTTGGTTGGTGGCGCCTGCACACTGCACTACACACTGCACAGCACAGGTGAGAGGTAGTGTTCTGCATATTTCATTTGATCTTTTAGACCATGTACACATGTACAGGGTGGGGCATAAAGATCTCCCACATTTTGAATGAATCTACCAAAAGAACCCAACTATCTAGAAAAAAAAATGCTTATATTTCTGAAAAGTACATAAAAAACAGTTTTGTTTTAATGGGTTTTAAAAATTATATCAGACAAATGGCGGCCGTTGTTGGCAATACATTGATTGAGTCGTTCCCGGAAGTTCTCCAAGACTCTCCGTGTCATCTCAGGTGGTATTGCGTCGATTTCCTCTCGGATCCTTTCCTTCAAATCCTCAAGAGTTCGAGGACGATGTCGGAAAACCTTTTCCTTTAGGTATCCCCAAAGGAAAAAGTCACAAGGGCTTAAATCTGGTGACCTTGCCGGCCACCCCACGTCTCCCCTTAAAGAGGTCAAATGCCCAGGAAACATTTCCCTCAACACTCCAAGCGAACGTCGTGCTGTGTGAGCTGTGGCCCCATCCTGCTGAAACCATACATGTTCTGTTTCCAAGTCATCCAGTTTCGGGCGCAGAAAGTTCTCCAACATTTCAACAAAATGGTAGAGCCTAGCCTACCGAATGAAACCTGTCCCGCCTCTCTACTGCCACTACAGCCCATACGGTGCCCACTCCAAATGTGGGAGATCTTTATGCCCCACCCTGTATATACACCGATCAGGCATCACATTATGACCACCTCCTTGTTTCTACACTCACTGTCCATTTTATCAGCTCCACTTACCATATAGAAGCACTTTGTATTTCTACAATTACTGACTGTAGTCCATCTGTTTCTCTACCTGCTTTCACCCTGTTCTTCAATGGTCAGGACCCCCACAGGACCACCACAGAGTAGGTATTATTTGGGTGGTGGATCATTCTCAGCACTGCAGTGACACTGCATGGTATGCAGGCACAGCAGTGCTGATGGAGTTTTTAAACACCTCACTGTCAGTGCTGGACTGAGAATAGTTCACCAACCAAAAATATCCAGCCAACAGTGCCCCATGGGCAGCGTCCTGTGACCACTGATGAAGGTGAAGCAACTAGGTAGGAGTGTCTAATAGAGTGGACAGTGAGTGAACACGGCATTTAAAAACTCCAGCAGTGCTGCTGTGTCCGATCCACTCATACCAGCACAACACACACTAACACACCACCACCATGTGAGTGTCACTGCAGTGCTGAGAATGATCCACCACCTAAATAATACCTGCTCTGTAGTGGTCCTGTGTGGGTCCTGACCATTGAAAAACATGGTGAAAGCAGGCTTAAACAGTATGTAGAGAAACAGATGGACTACAGTCAGTAATTGTAGAACTACAAAGTGCTTCTATGTGGTAAGTGGAGCTGATAAAATGGACAGTGAGTGTAGAAACAAGGAGGTGGTGTATGTAGACACCACTGGTGGTTCGAACTCTGGATCCCAGCATCAATGGGCTAGCGTCATGTACTGCTGTGTCACCCAGGTGCCCTTTAAAGAAGTGGTAATTTAAACAAGAATGTATACTCTGACTCTACTGTATTTACTTATGTATTCATTTTGCCAATTCCAATATTGTGCCGAGTCTTTTGCCACATGTACCACCTTTACGCTGGCTAAGTTCCGAGACCATCAAGTGCACACTCTGACACATGAGCAGTCACCAGCCACATATTTTCACCTGCCAGTGGCAGAGTCTCAGCTGAGAGCAATACCTCTTATGTAGAGAAACGCTATGCAAATAATCCATGACTAGTGCTAGTACAGTCGACCCCTGGGTTACGAACGGTTTACATACGAACATAGTTCGGGTTACGAATGATCTTTTTCAACTTAATGTACGAACAAATTTTGGATTACGAACCGAAATTTGCGAAACACGTGACGCCACGAACACGTTCACTCCGAGCGTCTCTCTCTCTCTCAGTATATATACAGTGAGTGAACATTTGCACAGCGGACTGTGTTTTTCCGGTGTTTTAAATATTAAAATGTCCCCAAATAAGGTGCAGAGAAAGCACAGAGCATTTGTTGTTGTATAATTACTCCTGCCAGTAGGTGTCATGGTGTATCAGACAGAGGGGACAGTGAGTGACAGAGGAGCAGGATTATTTCGTGCAATTACACCTATAAAATACAATACTACTGAAATAAATAAGGAAATAATAGAGAAATATGAGAGTTATTGTTGTTTATGGTAGAGATAAAGTTTATATAAAAATAAGGAAATGTATTGTGGTGTATGTGATGGTGTATTATGGTGTATGAAATGCGATGTATGTATTTTTTTATGTACAGTACAGTACTACTGTGTATTGTTGTTTATTATTGTTTATTACAGTAATGTCTATTCTATAATTTAAGATTAAAGGGAAAATATACTTGTAACAAAAAAGAGCATTTAAGACATTAGAGGTAAGGGGGGGGGGGTGGTAGGTCTGGCACGGATCAATTCTATTTACACTATTTCTTATGGGAAAAATAGGTTTAACATATGAACATTTTGACTTAAGAACAGCCCTTTGGAACCAATCAAGTTCGTAAGTCAAGGGCCGACTGTACATGACTGACTATGATTGCACCCATCGAAGGTACATGGATCAGTGGTCTCTTGCCAAGAAAACCCAAACTGTCACTGTATCCTCAACATACGTTTAATGTTAAACAACCAAAAACAGGTCTGCCAGGAATTACAACCATCCACAGTCAAGCAAGTGGAATGTAAGCATGGGTTGCCCTGCTTCTGCTCCAAAATCAACACCATAAAATAAAGTACATTCTTGATCACATGGATAAAAAGCAGGAGCAGAGGCTTCTACGATTCTACAAGGACCAGGAAAACACAGTCCATTTGTTTAGTGGACACAAAAAGCACTACAATGATTAGATCCACTTTACCATTATTGTGTACAGGTATATGAGGGGTAAAAATCATACCACAGATCTCATATTCTGATAAAGACTGAGGCTGCTCCACCCAGGTACGAACACAACATGTGGAACTGATTTTCTTCTTCAAGTCATCCTAAAGCACCAATAAAGCATAAAGTGGTGATTAGTTCATTATTTAAAATCAACACACTACAGAAATAACAGAAACACCAGTTGTTTTGGCAGTAAGTGTTAAGTCTTGACAGGGGCTGAACCCCAAATGTTTATCACTTAAATACAAAGTGCACTAGATAGCGTAGACAAGCCATTACTTCTCACAATATAAAGAGCACTAATGTAGTATGTACAGAGCTGTTTGCAACACAGCCTTCAACGGATCATGACAGCAAAACACGAATTATAACTAAATCAGAACATTGGCAAGGATAATACTACTGCACTAAGTTAACACACACACATTTCAAAAACAAAACAATAATAAATTTAATGAGAACAATTATTAGAGCGCTATAGAAATGTGCATTCTTACATTTTGACACAGACACGCTGATGTTTATGATTCGGGTAGAAAAAGTCATTACGATAGATAGTTCCGGCTTCCTTAATCTTTAAAAAAAAAACGAAACATGATCATATTTGTGCAGAAAACAACCTCTATAATAATAAAATATAAACAAACATAAAACATAACAATAGTGCATTTTTAAAACGTGTAAAGGAAAGCATATAAAATGCAACTACAAATTACCGAGTCGAATAAAGAGTCGAATCTAAAATGAATCTATACTCCAATTTTATAACATAGAGTCGACTCCGAAGCTTTGGCGTTAAAACAAAGCGGCTAAAGTTCATAAGTCGACTCCTCACCCAGTCGATTCGGCTCAAATAGATGCAGTATTTTGATTCGTTTATTATAATGAGATGGCATTTTCGCACATTATTATTATTATCATTATTATTATTATTAGTATTAGTAGTAGTATTAGTATTATTAGCATTATTAGTATTATTATGAGTTATTATAGTATTAGAATTATACAGTATTATGAGTATTAGTGTGATTATTAGTATTGTTGTCATGTTTTTGTTATTATTATTATTATTAGTAAATAAATAAACACATAAGAAATAAATATTAGTAAATAAATAAATGAGGAATAAAATAGCAATTGGTGTTTGTGAATATATAAAGATGAAATAATTTTTTTAATGAGTATACAAACATCCTGAACTAATATTGAAGAATCTAAATTATTAAATAAATTAATTATAATAATACTAATAGAAATTGGGGGCGGCATGGTGTAGCACTGTCGCCTCACAGCAAGAAGGTCCTCGGTTTGATCCCCAGGCGAAGTGGTCCGGGTCCTTTCTGCGTGGGTTTCCTCCGGGAGCTCCGGTTTCCTCCCACAGTCCAAAAACATGCAGTCAAGGATGTGAATGGGTGTGTGTGTGTGTGCCCTGTGATGGACAGGCGCCTCGTCCAGGGTGTTACTGTGTGCCTTGTGCCCATTGAAGAGCTGGCATAGGCTCCAGCAGCACCCCCCCCCCTCCACCTGCGACCCTAACTGGATGAACGGAGGTGAGAGCAACCCCCAAATGCTCTGCTGTGAAAGGTATATTTTGCTGTGCTATATTTACTGTTTAATAATAATAGGGCAGCTGTAGCCTAGTGGTTAAGGTACTGGACTAGAAATCAGAAGGTTGCCGGTTCAAGCCTCACCTCTGCCAGGTTGCAACTGTTGGGCCCTTGAGCAAGGCCCTTAATCCTCAATTGCTTAAACTGTATACTGTCACAACTGTATGTCGCTTTGGATAAAAGCATCTGCTAAATGCTGAAAATGTAAATGTAAACAATAATAATAAAAAGCTGTTCTGTGTAATCGATTTAGCACCAAGCCCATGAGTGTCTTACCCCTATAACGTTAAGCGTATCATATTTGATACATGAGACCTTAACATCACCAGTATGTATACTGTTTTCCTGAAAAACTTGATGTGTAAAATTTTTTGTATTTCACAGAATGTCAAATAAACACTCAATTAAAAAAAATTATAATGTTTGGGCAATGTTTTGGTGGTTCAGGCTTTAAAGGGTTAAGCTTGTATTTGACTCATTTGAATCAGAGTCGACTCTGAGCCGACTTCATGTTATTAAAAAGTCCATCAAGTTAGCGACAGAAGAGCTGGGTGTAGTTTAGTAGATTGTAGTTGGGATGAAATAAAACAAATAAAATATTAATATAAACTCTTATAGAGAAAGAAATACTTTAATAGAATAACGTGGTGTGGGAGTGACTTGAAGGTTGTTCCTGTTAAGATCGCAATATAGCGTCCGTGGTTGGACAGTTGACTCCTCGCGCTCTTTGGTTCTAATCTTCTATTGGTCAATTATTTCCATGGTCTCATGATGATTGGTTAATCTGGATGTCAAGTAACTCTTTAATCCCGCCCTTGCAGACTACTGTGTGTGAAATGCATCGAATGTCCTTCTGCAGCAGAAAATGAAAGTATGTATAATATTAATGATATATTTATGGTTTATATTAATAATAGATATTATTTGTGTATAATTTAGAGGTTTATGTAAGTTTGTGTAGTTATTTATGTTGAGTTCGGTACTTACACATAACAGTAATGTTAGTTGGATGCTGTTAGCTGCTAATGCTAACTAGCTTGGTACATTCGACAGGACGAGAGAGAGAGAGAGAGAGAGAGAGAGAGAGAGAGAGGTTTGTTGACTAGAGAGGAGAGAGGAGAATGGCTGGACTGGTTTGAACTGTAATTAAACTCCAATAATCATTTTAACTACATTTTAGTGAGCAAACACAGCATGTCCAACCCTGAGGAGAGTGGGTTCCAACAGCAGAAGGGGCCAACAGTGGCAATTGAGGGTTAAGGGCTTTACTCAAGGGGCCAACAGTGGCAGCAGTGGGGTTTGAACCATCGACCTTCTGCTTATGCTTATGCCTAGTTCACACTACACGATTTTGCCCTGAGTTTTGCTCTCTGACTGGTCGGCGCTAGATTTGCCGGCTCGGGAGCAACTCGGCGTTCGCTCCCCCACTTCATTGAAGCGGCTTGCTGACTGATGAAAGATATCTAGTAGCTTGTCAAATATCTGGATCTGAGTCGCCCAACTGGCAATGAGTGCTATGTCGAACAGCCAATGAGAACACAAGATATTGGGTGAGGGGAAACGCAGGGAGGAGTGTAAAAAGGTGGGACAGGGGCTTAATATAGTTTATATCAGAATACAACTGACTTGTAGCCCCCTCACTCACTCTCATGTAGTGAGCAGAAAAACGTCTTTTAAAACACAGCATGTCCAACCTTGAGGAGAGTGTGTTCCAACAGCAGAAGAATCTATGGCATTCATCAATGTCAGCCAAAACATCTAAGGAATTTAGGGCTCTTGTGACTCAAGCCTGCCAGGAGTGGATTTTTAAGATGTGAAACACCTTATGGGTCCAGCATTTAGCAGACTTTTATCCAAAGTGAATTACAGTATACAGTCTAAGCAATTGAGGGTTAAGGGCTTTACTCAAGGGGGCCAACAGTGGCAGTGGTGGGGTTTGAACCATCGACCTTATGCTTATGCCTGGTTCACACTACACAATTTTTGCCCTGATTTTCGCTTGCCGACTGGTCGGCGCTAGATTTGCCGGCTCGGGAGCAACTCGGCGTCCGCTCGGCGATCGAAACTCGGCTCTCAATCGCTATGTGTGAACTACTCAACAACTCGATCCGAGCGGCTTGCTGACTGAAGAGAGATATCTAGCTTGTCAAACATCTGGATCTGAGTCGCCCAACTGGCAATGAGTGCCATGTCGAACAGCCAATGAGAACGCAAGATACGGTCTGAGGGGAAATGCAGGGGAGGAGGTGTAAAAAGGTGGGACGGGGCTTAATATAGTTTATATCAGAATACATCAACACACACAAGTTTTACAGTATTTCTGACCTGATCGTTCTCTACACAACATAACACCAACGTTGTATTTGCAAAAAGTATTTATTAACCTCCAACTTACTATAGAACAATGCATGCTGTTCGCGTTGCCAAATCCACTCAGATTCGTTTCTTTTTTCTCCTTGATTTTACGCTGCACATCAGCGCACAAACTTTGATTGCCTTTACTAGTCCAGTTCCTTAACCGCCCTACTAACTAACTAACTTGTAGCCCCCTCACTCACTCACATGTAGCTGGTAGACGTTTGTCCACAAACGAAAGCTATTGTGGAACCCATAATAGAACGTTTGCAGTCTCCAGACCCCACTTTGATAACCACTGCAATGAAGTCCTTTGGGATTTGATGGAATGGAAGATTTCGCAGCATGAATGTTGTGAGAGAAAAATGTTAATTTACACCAGTAGTATTAATACATAATCAATTACTACTTGGAAAATGTAGATCTAGTAGTCACATTCCAATATTTCAAGATTCAATACTGCTACAATAGAATGTTCCTGGATGTGTACATGGTGTATGTGATAAGAAGTGCATCAATTGCATTGTATGACGTCCAAAACCCAGTAGCTGATTTAGACCAGTTCCTATGTTAACTGTGGAATCTTCCACTTTCTTACAAGGTCACCAACGAGATACATAAGGATGTTTGTTATTATAATTGTTATCGCATTCACAGAGCCTCTGTGTGAGACTCGGTTGGTGTGATCCTTCTCTGCAGACAAGTAGAAAAGAGTTTTAATCTTACAATCCAGTGTTTGAGGTATTTTATTAAGGTTTTTTTTCCACCACAATGTGCAGTTGACAAAATTGCTATTAATATGTAATGCTATTATGTCAGCATGGACCAGAAAGCTCTTTGTGAAAGCCATGATGCATTTGAGCCATTTGGCTCATACCATAAGCCATCTGAGATATAATCAATCAGATTATATGGTGTTTCTAAAAAAAGACACCTGACTAGTCGATAGCACCGCTAAGATTTCAATCCAGAGGTGGCCTAGCGTAATAGACTGCTGCAACACACAGACACTCAAAATAGAATACAACAGAATGCCGTCATTTGTCATATATACATATACAGGTGTAAAGTACAGCAGAATTCTGTTTCTGCATATCCCAGCTTGTCTGGAATTTGGGGTCAGAGTGCAGGGTCAGCTACTGTATCAGACATCCCGAGTCTCCCGCATATACATAGCGGCTCCCTGATGCCCGCAAGTCAGATAAAATCTCCCGGAATCTAGAACGAGCGGCCAAGAGCGACACACAACACGCGCACGCAGGCGACACAGACTTTATTCCCCGATCGCGTATTAAATCCATTATCTGATCTACAATCTAGCGCACTGTTTAGGGAACATAAATCCGTTATCTGATATACAATCTAGTGCACTATGTAGGGAACATAATTAATTATGTAATACACTGTCTAGTGCACTATGTAAGGAACACAAATCATCATCTAGTTATACTTTCTAGTGCACTACGTAGTGAACATGAATGCGTTATCTAATACACTATCTAGTGCACTATGTAGGGAACATAAATCCGTGATCTTATATACAATCTAGTGCACTGTGTAGGGAACAAACCAATTGTCTAATTCACTATCTAGTGCACTACGTAGGGAACATAAATCCGTTAACTAATATGCTACCTAAAGCATTATGTAAGAAACATAAGTCTATTATCTAGTACACTATCTAGTGCAGGGGTGTCAAACTCATTTTCACCGAGGGCCACATCAGCATTATGGTGGCCCTCAAAGGGCCGATTGTAACGTATCCTGCTGTGATTGCAGTCACATTGCTGTTTTTCTTGGAGGCCGAATTCTGCATTTATATTGTCCTACTTTACCACAGACACGGCCTCATAACACAAGAGACGCACCGGTTTCTCTTCCTGAAGCACAAACTTGTTTTCACTTTTATTACATTTCCTCCTTATGCTTAATTTTCTTACTTATCTTCTTGTACATTTTAGGATCATGTGTAAATATGTGTAACATCATCTACTGGCAGGCTGTGTCACTTTGCAGGTCACAAAATCAGCATGCATTTTGAAAGATGCAGTTTCTTTAGGATTTTACAGTGTATTTTTAAGACAATCATTCTGCCCTCCCCCTTTCTCAGACAGACAGACAGACAGACAGACAGACAGACAGACAGACAGACAGACAGACAGACAGACAGACAGCTCCCTTCAGAATACAGTCGGTTTATTTGCTTCCCAGCTGTGTGATACACTGTATGCATCAAAATGAAGTAAAAATACAAACAATAAAAACAATAAAGAACTTAATACAGTAAAAGCACACAGCTGTAATCAAGTGTTACATCTGGTACAATATGAGATTTAACCAAACGTAAAATAGAGGTAACGAGTTAGCATTTAGTGTAAAGATACTAATTGCTATAGTAACGGTAACAACAGTATTTAATTACGATAAATTTGTAACTAAAACGCTGTGATATACTCACTAAACATTTACTAACAACTGAGAATATAAACGCCACTACTTACAGACAATGCTTTGGTATTATACTGCAATTTAATTATCTGTATTTATTTATTATTGTTTACATTACTGACTACGCTACCCCGCGTTCTTTTGCCGTAAAAGTCACATGGCTTCTTAGCGAAGGTTAAAGTTAGTTACCATGACTACGATGTCACGTTGTCTCTTAAAGGCGCAGGAGCGCATTAAATTATAAGCGCGTCTCTGTAACGACTCGAACCATCACAACAATCATACAGTCGTTTAAGCTCTCGCGGGCCGGATCAAATGACGCGGCGGGCCGGATCTGGCCCGCGGGCCGTGAGTTTGACACCCCTGATCTAGTGCACTAAGTAAAGAACATAAATTCTTTTCTAATATACAATCTAGTGCACTATGTAGGGAACATAAATCTATTATCTTTCACTCTATCTAGTGCACTATGTAGTACACGTTAATGTGTTTGTGACGCGAACAGTTAGCTTAGTAGCTCAGTTAGCAGCACCTAAAAGTTCTGTTATCACCCATCATCCTTTGGTGTGTGCGAGAGGTTTTTTACCTTTTATTTTATTTATTAATTTATTTTTTTGGGGCTTGGGGGGTCGAGGTCTTGGTCCGGGGATACCTCCCTGAAATGAGTTTTTGCAGCTTGGGATGTCTGTTGTATGGACCCAACAAGGACCCAACAGTGGCTGCATGGCAGAGCTGGGATTCAAACTCTCAGCCTTTTAATTGATAGCCCAAAGCTCTACCCACTAGGCTGCTGGACCTTTAGGATGAAATGGAAGCTTATTTTTGTCCAACATCAGTGCCTGACCTCACAAATTTCATACAGACACACTTCATAATCTATCTTTGGAATGTTACGTACAACATTATGATCAGGCGTCCATATACTTGTCCATATGGTGTATGTATTCCAAGTTTGGGAAGGTCAGTCTAATCATAATGTATATATACACCTATCAGGCATACCATTATGGCCACCTTCTTGTTGCTACACTCACTGTCCATTTTATCAGCTCCACTTACCATATAGAAGAACTTTGACTGTTATCAATCTGTTTCTCTACATATCTTTTTAGCCTGCTTTCACCCTGTTCTTCAATGGTCAGGACCCCCACAGGACCACCACAGAGCAGGTATTATTTAGGTGGTGGATCATTCTCGGCACTGCAGTGACACTGACATGGTGGTGGTGTGTTAGTTAGTGTGTGTGGTGCTGGTATGAGTGGATCAGACACAGCAGCGCTGCTGGAATTTTTAAAAACGTGTCCACTCACTGTCCACTCCTACCTAGTTGGTCCACCTTGTAGATGTAAAGTCAGAGACGATCGCTCATCTATTGCTGCGATAGTGGTCACAAGACGCTGCCCACAGGGTGCTGTTGGCTGGATATATTTTTGGTTGGTGGACTATTCTCAGTCCAGCAGTGACAGGGAGGTGTTTAAAAACTCCAGCAGCGCTGCTGTGTCTGATTCACTCATACCAGCACAACACACACTAACACACCACCACCATGTCAGTGTCACTGCAGTGCTGAGAATGACCCACCACCCAAGTAATACCTGCTCTGTGGGGGTCCTGTGGGGGTCCTGACCATTGAAGAACAGGGTGAAAGCAGCATAAAAAAGTATGTAGAGAAACAGATGGACCACAGTCAGTAATTATAGAACTACAAAGTGCTTTTATATAGTAAGTGGAGCAGATAAAACAGACTGAGTGTAGAAACAAGGAGGTGGTTTTAATGTTATGCCTGATCGGTGTATTTGAGGAACGTCTTTGTGTGTTGACATTCACACCATGTGAGACTGCAGAAATGTTTTGTGTTTATTTAAGCAAATTCACTGAGTAGACGAGCTGTGTTACATCTAGGCAGCAGAAATGATGATCTGTGGACCTTTGAGAAGCAAGTTTGTGGTTCAGTTGCACCCCAGTGATACAAGGACAGACCTGCTGATCCATTTACACTGATCTGGGTTTTCAAACTGGACTTCTGGATGTAAGTGTTTGCGAGGGGCTGAGATGTCATTTAGACAAACAGAGGGGATGTCCATCATGCAGGCCTTGGCCATGACGGTGGCTGAGATCCCGGTGTTCCTGTACTCCACCTTTGGCCAGGTAAAGGCGCACACAGTCTCTTTGTTTCTTCTTCTTCACAGTTTATGATAGACCTGAACTCAACATGTTTGTTTTTCTCCCCCCAGTCGGTTTTCACCCAGCTGCGGCTGACCCCTGGCCTCAAGAAGGTGCTGTTCGCCACGGCGCTTGGCACCGTAGCCTTGGCCCTCACCGCACATCAACTGAAACGGCGTAGCAGGAAGAGGAAACAGTTAGCTGACAAATCAGCACCCAAGACAGTAGGCATGCCTGAGCAACTTCTGCGCACTGCAAGACCCGCATCACTAAGGAGAGGTCAGAAACTGTGTGGAAAATTATAATAATACCTTTCTCTTTTGCTTTTTCTTTCCTTAGATATCTAGTCATATCTAATTCCCCATACTGCTGTAGCGATAAAAGCCTGCAAACTACCTGGCCCACTTATTTGAAGCTGCCAGAGACAGGGTCCCACATTAAGCAGTATCACTTAACCATCTCTTGTGCAGACGCCTCGACCAGCCAGCAGAGGTCGCAGTTGCACCAGCAATGAGGTACCCGTTCGACCAGCCCACCCTCAGACACAGCCAATCGTGTCTGTGTTGCCACCTGGACATACTGAACGTAGTCTAATTAGGCTGTTGGTTGTGTGGGCTACTGAATACAGACATGTGACAGGAAATTAATGACTGGATCACTCCGAGTTTGGGACAATATATGTATCGGATCAGCAGCAGATTTGCACTCACTGTACAGGTGACTTGGGCAGGCTTGCTCTGTACTGTCCAGTTTATGTCTCTATTCTCTCTGACACACTGGAACTGTTGGTGCATGTGGCTGGGCTTTCTATCTGTAATAGGATCAGGGTCACTGTAGGTCCTATTCAAGGCAGAAATACACCCTGGAAGGGCCGCCAATTCATCAAGGGGCTTTAGTCATGAGCTTGTTGGGCAAACCATTACAAAACCAAGGCCATTAATATGAAGTCCTCCCTCTTGCTGCTATAACAGCTTCTACTCTTTTGGGAAGGCTTTCCACATGACCTTATAAGTGTTTTTGGGGAATTTGTGCCCTTTCAGGTAAAAAAGCATTCATAAGGTTAGGTTTTTATGTTGGTCAACTCAATTGACCATCTAATTCATCCCACAGTTGTTCAACTGGGTTGAGGTCAGGCCTCTGTGCTGGTCTCTGTGCTGGCCACTGGAGTTCCTCTACACCAGAGGTCACTAACAGGCGGACCGCGGTCCGGGTCCGGACCCAGAAGCTGTCCCATACGGACCCGGACCTACAACCAAAACAGAAAGTTATGATTTGAAACCTGACGGAGCGCTTCTATTTTAACCGGCGCAGCTTCTGTACCATTTACGGTAGCGGTTTAGTGGATGAGAAAACGCACAGACACCAGAGATCACGTGACACCACTCAGCCAATCAAGTCTGTGCATTCCAGTCGGTAAACACTGCAACTCTACAGATGAGAGAGTTAGAGGCGAGTTACATGTGAAAAGACGGTGGAAAGAAAAAGAAAGATAGCGAACGTAGAACAAACGAAGGGAGAGATACAGACGACCGTGCCGGAGAAAGTTGAGAAAAGACGAGTGAGACAGGAGACAAATGACGCTCTCCAAAAAAGAAACGTGTACAGCGAAATTACAGCATTTAATCCGTGATGGAGAGACTCATTTCTGTTCTTACTTCCCACTGGAGCACAATTAATTTTTATTTTCTCCTAATTTGATAAGAGAAAGGTTTGATAAGTTGGGGTGGTCCGGGTCCTCTCTGTGTGGAGTTTGCATGTTCTCCCCGTGTCTGCATGGGTTTCCTTCGGTGCTCCGGTTTCCACCCACAGTACAAAGACGTGCAGGTGAGGTGAATTGGAGACACTGAATTGTCCATGACTGTGTTCAATATAAATATATACAGGGGTTGGACAAAATAACTGAAACACCTGGTTTTAGACCACAATAATTTATTAGTATGGTGTAGGGCCTCCTTTTGCGGCCAATACAGCGTCAATTCGTCTTGGAAATGACATATACAAGTCCTGCACAGTGGTCAGAGGGATTTTAAGCCATTCTTCTTGCAGGATAGTGGCCAGGTCACTACGTGATGCTGGTGGAGGAAAACGTTTCCTGACTCGCTTCTCCAAAACACCCCAAAGTGGCTCAATAATATTTAGATCTGGTGACTGTGCAGGCCATGGGAGATGTTCAACTTCACTTTCATGTTCATCAAACCAATCTTTCACCAGTCTTGCTGTGTGTATTGGTGCATTGTCATCCTGATACACGGCACCGCCATTGGATGCACATGGTCCTCCAGAATGGTTCGGTAGTCCTTGGCAGTGACGCGCCCATCTAGCACAAGTATTGGGCCAAGGGAATGCCATGATATGGCAGCCCAAACCATCACTGATCCACCCCCATGCTTCACTCTGGGCATGCAACAGTCTGGGTGGTACGCTTCTTTGGGGCTTCTCCACACCGTAACTCTCACGGATGTGGGGAAAACAGTAAAGGTGGACTCATCAGAGAACAATACATGTTTCACATTGTCCACAGCCCAAGATTTGCGCTCCTTGCACCATTGAAACCGACGTTTGGCATTGGCACGAGTGACCAAAGGTTTGGCTATAGCAGCCCGGCCGTGTATATTGACCCTGTGGAGCTCCCGACGGACAGTTCTGGTGGAAACAGGAGAGTTGAGGTGCACATTTAATTCTGCCGTGATTTGGGCAGCCGTGGTTTTATGTTTTTTGGATACAATCCGGGTTAGCACCCGAACATCCCTTTCAGACAGCTTCCTCTTGCGTCCACAGTTAATCCTGTTGGATGTGGTTTGTCCTTCTTGGTGGTATGCTGACATTACCCTGGATACCGTGGCTCTTGATACATCACAAAGACTTGCTGTCTTGGTCACAGATGCGCTAGCAAGACGTGCACCAACAATTTGTCCTCTTTTGAACTCTGGTATGTCACCCATAATGTTGTGTGCATTGCAATATTTTGAGCAAAACTCTGGATGCTGGACGCTCTTACCCTGCTAATTGAACCTTCACTCTCTGCTCTTACTGGTGCAATGTGCAATTAATGAAGATTGGCCACCAGACTGGTCCAATTTAGCCATGAAACCTACCACACTAAAATGACAGGTGTTTCAGTTATTTTGTCCAACCCCTGTATATACTGTATATATAGTTAAACATTCCGGACCTTTGCTTCAAGAAATTTTCTCTAACTGGACCTCTTCAAATTTTAGTTGAATACCCCTGCTCTACACCAAACACAGTTTGAGTTTGAGGCATCCACCTGTTAGCAATGGGTGAAACATCTGAACTTAATAACAAAGCAGGGTGTCCACATATTTTTGGCCATTTCATTATACAGTTCCTGTGAACAATTAGTGAAGCAATATTCCATTTCGGGCGGCACGGTGGCTCGTGGGTAGCACTGTCGCCTCACAGCAAGAAGGACCTGGGTTCGATCCCCAGGCGGGGCGGTCCGTGTCCTTTCTGTGCGGAGTTTGCGTGTTCTCCCGAGTCTGTGTGGGTTTCCTCCGGAAGCTCCGGTTTCCTCCCACAGTCTAAAAACATGCACTCAGGTTAATTGGAGACACTGAATTGCCCTATGGTGAATGGGTGTGTGTGTATGTATTTGTGTCTGCCCTGCGATGGACTGGCGCCCCGTCCAGGGTGTTACTGTGTGCCTTGCGCCCATTGAAAAGCTGGGATAGGCTCCAGCACCCAACGACCCTAATTGGATAAGCTGATAAAATGAATGAATGAATGAAATATTCCATTTCTTTCTGCTGTGTGTATCTGCAGGTCCATATCCAGGCCGCCAGATGATTAGCCCAAGCACCCGCAGTAACGACACAATGAGTGGAATCTCATCCCTTGCTGCCAGCAAACACTCAAGCTCCTCACACGCTTCAGTATGACACACACACACACACTCGTTGTCATTTTCCTGTATTTTAGCATCTGTGGTGCTGATTAGCTTCGTGTATATTTTAAGGCGCGACACCCGACCTCTCCCAACCAATCAGCCACTGTGGCCACGCCGTGGGAGGCGGAGCCTGTAGCGGAGGAACCCGGAGCAATCGAAAATGCAAATGCTGAGAACTTGTATCTCATGGGTAATTAAACTATAATAATTACTTTTGTCATGTGTTATGTCATGTGGTGTGGCACTACTGGAAGATTATTGTCATTTTCCATATAGTCAGAATGTCTTTATTTAATAGTTTATTTAAAAGTTTGACAACAGGTTGTAGGTAGACAGTGATTTGCTGTAATCATTCTGGTCCCCTCTAGGAATGGAGCTGTTTGAAGAAGCGCTGCAGAAGTGGGAGCAGGCGCTGGACATCAGACACCAAACCCCGTCAACCTCATCCGCCACTAACAGCCTCGCTCGGCCTGGGATTGCTCTCACGGTAGCGTGCACAGTTATATACACAGAAATATCGCTCATGTTGTCAAATATCGCTCATGTTGTCAAATATCGCTCATGTTGTCAAATACCGCTCATGATTTTTGTATACCTACTGCTTTTATACATTAACTAATTAAAAGCCACTTCAAAAGTCCTTTAACATTTGTGAACTTAAAGTGAATAAGAACAGGATCATGCTTTAATTACATTAAGAATGTGAAGGGAGTTGCAGTAACTAAGACTTGTGTTGTTTGGAGTGATGAGGGATGGACAAGATTAGGTACAAGTTTTGTAGAGGGACAACACAGGTAGGATATTTGGATATATGGAGACAAAGTTAGAAAAGCAAGATTGAGATGGTTTGGGCACGTGCAGAGGAGGAAGGAGAGAAGTTCAATAATTTAAAAGTAAATTAAAAGTATCCATCCATCCATCCATCCATCCATCCATTTATCCATCCATCCATCCATCCATCCATCCATCCATCCATCCATCCATCCATCCATCTATCTGCCCATCCATCCATCCATCCATCCATCCATCCATCCATCCATCCATCCATCCATCCATCCATCCATCCATCCATCCATCCATCCATCCATCCATCCAATCCAATCCAATCCATCCATCCATCCATCCATCCATCCACCCACCCATCCATCCATCCATCCATCCATCCATCCATCCAGAGAATGGTGCTGAGGATGCGGTGAGGGAGGACATGCAGGCGGTTGGGCAGATGTTCAGGACAGGGCAGGATGGAGATGAATGATCCACTGTGACAACCTCTAATAGGAGCAGCCCAAAGTAGAAGATAATGTCTGTAATTTAGGTGCTCACTAATGGTATATGTAAAGTATAGGAATAATAATAGTAGCATTGTCCACCCTTTTGCCCAATAATCAGAATGCTGTCATATCACAAAAATGTACCTGTATGACGTGTAAAAGTTCTTTTTCTGTGTTTGTGTGTGTTACAAATATAACAGCCAGAAGCTCGTAATCGAAAGTTCGCAGAAAAGCTGGAATCCCTTTTGCACCGTGCTTACCACCTGCAGGAAGACTTTGGCACCACGATACCTGCAGACAGCCTGCTTGCCGACTTTGGTGAGTTCTCTCTCTCACACACACACACACACACACTTAAACACACTCTAATAACCAATGATCATAATCTTTTGGTCAGAAATAAAATTGAAAGCAATGCCAGTAGTGGGCAAGTGTATTTCCTTGCTGTGCCACTTATTTAGTTAGACATTATCAGTGCTTTATTTACAAATTGCCTTCATTACTATACGTCTGCAAAACATCAGCACTGGTTGGATTACGTATTGTATATGCTAAACATTTTGTGTGTGTGTGTTTAAATAGAGAGCGAAGGCACGCTTATTCTGCCCACCGTGGGAAGCTCCCATCAGCTACAGGACGATGATGCCACCACCATCGCATCCGACGATTCTTTCTTCTCTGCGGCAGAGGTTGGGCAGCCCATGCACATACAAGCTTGCATAATGATTGCACACAATGCATCTGTCCTTGTGTCAGTAAGCTTTAAAAATGGCTATTTAGTGCAAAATATTAGGGAAATCAGACTTAATAAACAAAGCTCCGGGTTGTTGCTTTGCATATTGAAAGCAACCATTTTCATGCTGAAAAATACAAAGAAACATAGCAATGACTTGACGATGAATGACTTCCCTTCATACCTTGGTTGTCTGGCTATATTAGTATGGTGAAATATGCACACAGTCCTAACAAAAGTACTACTAATTACAATATGAACCTATATAATGTTGATATGATGGTACTATTATGTCTAAAAATGTTTTCCTCTGCTGTAGCTATTTGATGCATTATCTCCTGATGAGGTGTATCAGTCGTTGAAGCCTGCAGCTCTGTATGAAGAGGCACTGAGTTTAGTAAAAGAAGGGAAAGTGGACTGCAGATCACTCAGGTATTTAAAGATACATGTTTATTATGAAGAAGTGTATGGAATTGAATGGGAAAAAAACGCTAGCACACCTTTCGAAACTAAGCTCTGCCATCTGTCATTTTCCTGCTCTTTAATGTTAAACATTATAAATGTGCATTGCTAATTCCTTTGAAAAACATTTTGTCTGCCCTTTACAGGACGGAACTGCTGGAGTGTTACAGTGATCAGGACTTTCTGGCCAAGCTTCACTGTGTCCGACAGGCTTTTTATGTAGGTACCCACAGTCACGCAGTCTCCTGTCTGTTGGAATAAGTCGTAGAACACATACTCAACACTGTGACTTGTTTATTCTCTTAAATTGCTATTAAACTGACAAAAGGGCAGATTCCAATGTTGATTTCCAATGTCCAATGGTCACTGACCAATTTAATTGTATTTAGTCATATATACCAGTGTTTCTCAACCTTTTTTCAGTCACGGCACCCTTTAAAAGTATGCAAAATATCAAGTCTCCCCAGTCTAAAATGTATTAAAAAACGTACACTCGGCATCCCTCGGACTGCTAACACACACGCATACACACCATAAGGTGTCATTTAGGGAGGGAGGGGTAAACGTGACTTACTTTTAATGGGAAACCTGAGCCTGGGATGATGCACACAATCGCCCTATTCTGGCAGGGATGGATGAGAGGCAGACTTGGAGCTCCTGGTCCAGAGCCCTCAGTCGCCCCCTGTACTTGTTCTTGATGTAAGTTAGGCCCGAAAAGCTCAGTTCACGCCATGAACGAATCAGATTTAACACAATTAAACAAGTTTGTAGTTTATTTCTCAATTATTTGTCATTATACTAAGGGCACTGCTTCTTTTCTGCATGTTCTCTCTGTAGCTCGGTTACAGCTCTCTCAACTCAAACTCAAAAGAAGCTTTATTGGCATGATGAATAAAGACATTCGTATTGCCAAAGCAAGTTAGAGAGAAATAATAAAAATAACCGTAAGAAAGAACAAATATATACAAAAGTTACATGTGCAAAAAAATATAAAATAGAATAAAATATTAATAAAAACAATGCAAAATAATAACAATAAAAATTATAATATTTACAGTAATGAGGTAGTAATAACGATCAGTTTGTGTGTGTGTGTGTGGGGGTCTCTCTCTCTCTCTCTCTCTCTCTCTCTCTCTCTCTCTCTCTCTCTCTCTCTCTCTCTCTCTCTGTGTGTGTGTGTCGCTTGCTCTCCGTTTTCGGATTTGAATTTCGACAATAAACAGCTCTTCTTATGACTGATTGATTCCCTCTACTGATGCGCAGCGGAATGGGCGGATTACAGAACTGCGCAGAAATAAATAAATATATATAGCGGCTCCCAGAGGCGCGACTCGGTTCCTTTTGTTCATTTTAAAGAGCCGTCCAATAGAATCGGATCGTTCGCGACCGACCCATTATCAGAATATTTTTGACAGCACCCCTGACGAAGCCAGACGGCACCCCGGTTGAGAAAGGCTGATATATACAGTGTATCACAAAAGTGAGTACACCCCTCACATTTCTGCAGATATTTAAGTATATCTTTTCATGGGACAACACTGACAAAATGACACTTTGACACAATGAAAAGTAGTCTGTGTGCAGCTTATATAACAGTGTAAATTTATTCTTCCCTCAAAATAACTCAATATACAGCCATTAATGTCTAAACCACCGGCAACAAAAGTGAGTACACCCCTAAGAGACTACACCCCTAAATGTTCAAATTGAGCACTGCTTGCCATTTTCCCTCCAAAATGTCATGTGATTCGTTAGTGTTACTAGGTCTCAGGTGTGCATAGGGAGCAGGTGTGTTCAATTTAGTAGTACAGCTCTCACACTCTCTCATACTGGTCACTGAAAGTTCCAACATGGCACCTCATGGCAAAGAACTCTCTGAGGATCTTAAAAGACGAATTGTTGCGCTACATGAAGATGGCCAAGGCTACAAGAAGATTGCCAACACCCTGAAACTGAGCTGCAGCACAGTGGCCAAGATCATCCAGCGTTTTAAAAGAGCAGGGTCCACTCAGAACAGACCTCGCGTTGGTCGTCCAAAGAAGCTGAGTGCACGTGCTCAGCGTCACATCCAACTGCTGTCTTTGAAAGATAGGTGCAGGAGTGCTGTCAGCATTGCTGCAGAGATTGAAAAGGTGGGGGGTCAGCCTGTCAGTGCTCAGACCATACGCCGCACACTACATCAAATTGGTCTGCATGGCTGTCACCCCAGAAGGAAGCCTCTTCTGAAGTCTCTACACAAGAAAGCCCGCAAACAGTTTGCTGAAGACATGTCAACAAAGGACATGGATTACTGGAACCATGTCCTATGGTCTGATGAGACCAAGATTAATTTGTTTGGTTCAGATGGTCTCAAGCATGTGTGGCGGCAATCAGGTGAGGAGTACAAAGATAAGTGTGTCATGCCTACAGTCAAGCATGGTGGTGGGAATGCCATGGTCTGGGGCTGCATGAGTGCAGCAGGTGTTGGGGAGTTACATTTCATTGAGGGACACATGAACTCCAATATGTACTGTGAAATACTGAAGCAGAGCATGATCCCCTCCCTCCGGAAACTGGGTCGCAGGGCAGTGTTCCAGCATGATAATGACCCCAAACACACCTCTAAGACGACCACTGCTTTATTGAAGAGGCTGAGGGTAAAGGTGATGGACTGGCCAAGCATGTCTCCAGACCTAAACCCAATAGAACATCTTTGGGGCATCCTCAAGCGGAAGGTGGAGGAGTGCAAAGTCTCGAATATCCGCCAGCTCCGTGATGTCGTCATGGAGGAGTGGAAAAGCATTCCAGTGGCAACCTGTGAAGCTCTGGTAAACTCCATGCTCAGGAGAGTTAAGGCAGTTCTGGGAAATAATGGTGGCCACACAAAATATTGACACTTCAGGAACTTTCACTAAGGGGTGTACTCACTTTTGTTGCCGGTGGTTTAGACATTAATGGCTGTATATTGAGTTATTTTGAGGGAAGAATAAAGTTACACTGTTATATAAGCTGCACACAGACTACTTTTCATTGTGTCAAAGTGTCATTTTGTCAGTGTTGTCCCATGAAAAGATATACTTAAATATCTGCAGAAATGTGAGGGGTGTACTCACTTTTGTGATACACTGTATATACTATATTGCCCCATATATAAACATAGGTGTGTGTGTTGTAGGTGTTGCTGTTGGATGAGACTCACAGGACCTTTTTCATGGAGACAGGGAAGATGATGATCACTGGACTCATGATTAAAGCCAACAAGGTAAGAAAATAGCAGGCTTCTGTAAGACCAAGTAGCTACTTTATCCTGGTCAGGGCTGCTGCAGGTCCAGTTCCACCAAGAAACACCAAACACCTAGACCAAGGCAGGAATGCCCTTGGCTGGGTGCCAATCACAAGACTTCGACCATCTCGAATTATTACTTATTTGCTTATTTTGTTTTTTCATTTTTATTTTACCACTACTTTATCCTGGTCAGGGTTGCTAATCACTGGGTGACCTTTCCCAGACATAGCCATTCATGTCTGTATGTAGATGCGTGACCGGTTAATAATGCACTAGGGATTGAAACCTGGATCCCAGCTGTAGTGGTATGTATGTATGTATGTATGTATTATTTATTTATTTATTATTATTATTATTATTATATATAATTCTCTCCCCTAATCATGATTATGTTGTGCTTCACCTCTACCGATACAACCCCCCAATGCTGACTGAGGAGCTTTGCAACTGACGCGTGATCAGTACCGACTGCCTCTTTTCACCTGCACGAGTCGAGTTCATGTGCGGACCAGCTCTGTTGCACGGAGAGCCACACCCTGATCAGCATTATTCCCCAACTCTGTGCAGGCACCATCAATCAGCCAGCAGAGGTCGTAATTGCACCAGTTATGAGGAACCCAGGTCTGGCTTTCCCATCCCTGAACAACAGCCAATCATTGTTGGCCGCCCAGCCCAGTCGGATGGCAGAGCTGAGATTTGATACGATGTATTTGAAATCCCAGGCTACAAAGTTGGAAGTGTATCAATTCCTTCATATAACTGATTTATTACACCTGATATTGATATTCAAAAATGATAAGGGGTGTCCCAATACTGTCCATTAGTGTGTGTATATATAGATACACACGATTCTGTCTGTTTTATTTTATGAACATGATTAATGTGTCTGGTTTTCCCTGTCAGCATTTAACTAGTTAACTTGGTTAGGTGGGAATTAAATCAGATTGTGTGTATGTGATGTGTGCAGAGTCCAAAGGCATTTCTGGAGAGTTATCAGGATATGCTGCTGTACACTCAACGAGAAGAGACGTGGCCGACCACCAAGATGGAACTTGAAGGACGAGGGGTTTGTGTTTCACTTTCTCTTGGTCTGTCTGTCTCTCTTCTCTCAACCCAGCAGCCACTTAATCGGCCAAAAATAACACGAGACGTACTGGTTTTTCTTCTTGAAGCACAAACTTGTATTCACTGCCCCATCTTTTATTAAATTACCTCCTTCTGCTTAAATTTTCTCTTTTTGTACATTTTGGGATTATTTGTAAATACTTCTCAACATCACTTGTTGGAAAACCGCCTCAGTTAAACGCTGATGGCTGGATGCGGTCACTTTGTGGGTCACAAGTTAATCATATGTCTTTAAAGCTCTCGCGTGCCACATCATTTGGCCCGTGGGCCTTGAGTTTGACGCGTGTGAGTTAGTTAGTTAGGCATGTATAGTGTAACTCATGGTTTCATGGTGTTGTGGTATGAAAGACGGCTATATGCTTAGAATGCCTTGTTAACTGATATTGTAAATAAAACTTAAAGATTCTGTGTTATTTATTTGATGCCAAGCATTAACTATTAAACCAGTAGACTAGACTTTTTCTATGTAATCATTTCATCTGTTGCTTTTATTTCTGACCTTTGCTCAGGTGGTATGTTTAAACTTCTTCGACATTGTGTTGGACTTCATCCTGATGGATGCCTTTGAGGACCTGGAGAATCCTCCCACCTCTGTTGTTGCTGTCTTGCGCAATCGATGGCTTTCGGACAGCTTTAAAGAAACGGTACCTAAAAATAAGCTAATTAATTAATAATCGACACTCCATTATTATTAAAATGTTGAAAGTATTTTTCCAATACCCTCACTTTTTCTGTTTAAGGCTTTAGCTACAGCGTGTTGGTCAGTGCTGAAAGCCAAAAGGAGGTTACTGATGGTAAGTTGTTGTTTTCATAAAATCCAAAGATTGACTTACTTATAAAGATTGTCTTAGAAGGAGGCCACATAAATCAGTGGATAATCAGCTCAGGTCTGAGGGATAACAGGCTAGATGTTGACCTACTGCAAAGGAATAAAGAGAGCATAGCGTAATCCTCCAAAAAGCTTTGGGTCAAAGCGGTACACATCTGTTTATGGTCTGTTACCCACTGTTAGTTAGATCCAGGATGTATAAAACAAAGAGAATACACAGTAGAATAATTTTGTGTCTGTCAGGTTCCAGATGGGTTCATATCTCATTTCTACGCCATCTCGGAGCACGTGAGTCCAGTTCTGGCATTCGGCTTCCTGGGTCCCAGGCAGCACCTGAGCGAAGTGTGCACTATATTTAAGGTAACGTACACATCCACATATGGTTCATTTAGCATTTTTAGGTCATCAAGTGTATTGAGAAAGTTTGTGGAACTGGTTCATGATTGGATATACAAGCAAGGATGCATTGATGTTTGCACTTTGTAGGAAAAGCTGCGTCATCCAACAGTCCCACAGTTTAAGAACATTGGTTCTCAAAACATTTTTAAGGATTTTTCCACCCACAGTCCATAACATTATTACAAGATTTAAAGAATCTAGAGAAATCTCTGTATAAAAAGTGCAAACACCAATATTAAATGCACTTGTCCTTCCATCCCTTAGGCCAGGGTTCTTTCAAGCGACCCACATTATGTCCATAATTTTTTTTATACGACCCAGGCAACTCAAACAATGCATCTTACTCTCTCTGTTTTGCTCTGTACAATCTGGTCCCACTGTGGTTTACAACACGTAACATAAAGCCTCCACATCGCTTACAAGTTTGTTTTGTGTTTCTGTGCTGTTAAAATTTGTTTATTTAATTATTATTATTTTTCTCTGTGACCCATTGTTTTGGCTCGCGACCCACCTTAGACAACACTGCACAGAAAACCGATATGCTTCTGTAATGAATACAACCACACAGGCTTTGGAATACATTACAGTACACTTCTTGTCAAACATAGTCTGTAGTAGGGCTGGGCGATATATCGAGATTTTATAAAATATCGATATATTTTCGTACGCGATATAAGATAAGACAATATCACATATATCGATATAGATGTTGCGTTCCGGTTAGATCCGACAGTTCGTCTTTCTCTTCTCCCAGTTTGTCTCTGCACATGTTCACCTGCCCCGCCCCTCTCCCTCACTGAACACAACTCGCCCCGCCTCTCTCCCCACCACCAATCCTTTCTGCCCTCAGAACACATTTCTGTAAGTAAAACTCCCATGATAGCATGGAGACGGTGGAGGAGCTGCTTAGTAAAAAGAATAATAACGGCTCAGTTATTTAGAGATGGTTCGGATTCAAAGTATCAAAACAAGTCCAGACAAAAGGTTCTAGCTCCGTGTACCTTTGGTCATTAGTTTTTCACTTCAAATCCCAAAGTTGAAAAACAAGAAAACGAGTCGTTATTCGTTTTAAAAACCAATATTAGAAAACGGAAATAAACAAACACAAGCGCATATAAACAGTGTATGCACGTGTTGAGAAAGTAATAATAACGTAACGGTGCGTCTCCTGTTGTTCTGACTTGTGTGTTTGTATATGTGATGTGCATGTATTTGCTCTATCTGTAAAAATCAAACATTATGGGGAGTGATTTCTGTACTGGATGTTGTACGTGGTCGTGATCAGATAAATTCTGATACCCTCCCTACACACTCGCTCCCTGCGCCCTATAGTGCACTTAACATTCTTAAAGGGCCAGACATTATATTTGTAATTCACATTACACGACAGGCGAGACGTTAGAAAACAACAAACTTTTTCTTAAAGTAGCTCTTTTTTTTTTCTTTTTTTTTAAGGAAAAATAGTTCCTGTGTGAAGCTTCCCCAGCATATTAATAAAAGTGCCTGTAAAAATTTTTGGTATTTAGTATTTGGAACATGTAGCTTTGTCTCAGAAGTGTCTTTTTGTTATTACCTTATGGGATGAAAAAATATCGAGATATATATCGTATATCGCCATTCAGCTCAAATATATCAAGATATAATTTTTGATCCATATCGCCCAGCCCTAGTCTGTAGGTCTAGAAATCCAAGTAAAGACTCCTGGGCTCAAGGTCATTTGAGCTGGACTGATTTGTTTTTTTAACTGTAGTGTTCTCTGGACCAAAGAGTCAAAGGAACATTCCAGTTAGTGACAATGTTAAAAGCCACTGTCTGTCATTGTATGTAGTTGTTTTATTGGCAATGGCAAAGGTAAATTGCACATCTATGAAGTGAAATATATATGTATATGTGTGTATGAGTGTATTGCTTTTTTTGGGAAATTAGGATTGTAATATGAGCTTGTCTTTATGATTCTCTCCTTTCTTGTATATTTCAACAGCAACAAATTGTACAGTACCTGAAGGACATGTTTGACCACGACAAAGTGCGCTTCACGTCCGCTCAGTCATTGGCCGACGACATTCTGAGTCTGTCTCACAGGCGTTCCGACATTCTGCTGGGCTACCTCGGCATCGACGGCCAACCCGAGGCTAACGGAGCGCTCCCCGCCGGCACGGAGCCGCAGGACGGTTGATTCCTTAAAAAGAAGTTCTACAATCACCTACTAGCTTGAAAAAAGAAATGAGACTAAATGCAGTGTCAATGATACACCTGAAACCCCAGATCAAGAGCCGTCTTTGGAAGTATCTTTATACTCATCGAGTTCATCGTTCATCTTTTTTTCCAGTAAGGGGACGATTTCAAGATGTTTGAACTGTGTCTGGCAGACTATCAGTGGCACCCTGGCTTCCAACAAGCCTCAAGATGTACACTATACAAGAGCATCTGCATTAGAAGACATAATGCAGTTGAGCTCTCGTGAGATGGAAAGTCGTTTTAATTGGGCGGGGAAGATGTTCAACAGGACTAAAGATCCCGGAGATCTCGATCTAGTACCAGCTCTACTGATCAAGTTTAGGAACATTTTGGCTGGGATTGATAGTTGAAATTCTTTCATTCCCACCCAAGATGTTCTCAGTATCTCTGTAAAGCGACAGACAGACGTATACAACCTTGGTTTGACTTTCAGCATCAGGTCTCCATGTAGATTTAAATCGTTGGCGCAGTGGGATATTCCGCTAGTGCATTAGTTTGAATCTCAGCTCCGCTACCGGTCACCTGGGTCCACTCTATTAGACACTCCTACCTAGTTGGTCCACCTTGTAGATGTAAAGTCAGAGACGATCGCTCATCTATTGCTGCTGTTTGAGTTGGTCATCTTCTAGAACTTCATCAGCGGTCACAGAACGCTGCCCATGGGGCGCTGTTGGCTGGATATTTTTATCCACTCATACCAGCACAACACACACTAACACACCACCACCATGTCAGTGTCAGTGCAGTGCTGAGAATGATCCACCACCTAAATAATACCTGCTCTGACTGTAGTGGTCCTGTGGGGGTCCTGACCATTAAAGAACAGGGTGAAAGCAAGCTAAAAGTGGGTATTATGGGTATTAAGAAATATCGTTATCGGTTTGGCGCAGTGGGGTATTCCGCTAGTGCACTAGTTTGAATCTGAGCTCCGCTACCGGACAGCTGGGCGCCCCTGAGCGGGCACAATTGTCAGACAATTGGCCACCGGTCTGCTGGGTTGTAAAGGCCGGAATAATAAGCGTCTTCAGACGCTGTGCAAGGAGGCACGTGTACAGAAGTGGAGGAGCATGGCTCTCCATGCGCGATATCCGACCTCATTTGCAAATCCACTAAAGTATGGGGGAATAAGAAGGGGTTGGAGGACTGCACATGTGACAAAGAGGGCATGAGGCAGGCGAATATACCCTCCTCGGATCCGATCGGGATCCCCAGCAAATTTGGGAGAAAATGCATAAATAAAATAAAAACAATAGTGTCGATCATAGAGTCACATTTCAAAGACGGAAGTCCCTGAGGATTTTTTTGGTAACCAGTCTGAACTTGAACCTGAACCTTGAAACCTTATTTAACTCAATTAAGGATCAAGGATCCCAAAATCTCATGTAGCCCTGGTTGTATTGCCTAGCCACACCTATATACACTCATTCCAGAGCTTCATGCTGAATCTGACATACTAGTTGTGTGTATTAAGTATAAACGATACCTTAAGTTAGTGTGTCAGTAGTTTCTCAGAGCTAGCTGTATTCTTCTCTCATTGGGGAAAGCGTTTAGAGCGTACGCAGTACGCCCTGTGCTGGCGTAAAAGACGGTTGGTGCAAGCCACAGGTTTTGAACAAGACCAGAGGGTGACCAAACTGTCGCATGAAGGGAAATTATAATCAGTGTATATGTTGATAATTCATGTTCTGTGTGTTTCTGTCCTGTAATCTTCTTTGCTGTTTGCACTTTGATGTATCGAAAAAGACACTAATGAGAGATATGTTCGGACTCGGTTCGGATTTTATGAAGAAAGTAACTAGTCAGGTGGTATCCAGTGTTAAACAGTGCTTTTATTTATATATATTTTGATTACCTACTTAAAAGTGTGCAGGGATTCGCAAATGGAAGTTGATGTAGGTGTTAAATGCCAAAAATATAAATGACCACAGCTTACATGTCAATGATAAATGATTGGATGGATTGTGTTTAGTTATTTTATACCTAAAGTCAAACAGTGATGTATACATGGTGTATTTTGTGCCTCTGTTTACCTGTTTTAATTCCTTTTGTTATTACATACTGTGCTTAATGCAAAAGCTACAACCGGTGTTACTGCATGTACAATATACACCGATCAGCCATAACATTAAAACCACCTCCTGTCCATGTTATCAGCTCCACTTACCATATAGGAGCACTTTGTTCTTTAGTTCTACAATTACTGATTGTAGTCCATCTGTTGACCCTGTTCTTCAATGGGTGGTGGATGATTCTCAGCACTGCAGTGACACTGACATGGTGGTGGTGTGTTAGTGTGTGTTGTGCTGGTGTGAATGGATCAGACACAGCAGCGCCGCTGGAGTTTTTAAACACCGTGTCCACTCACTGTCCACTCTATTACACACTCCTACCTAGTTGGTCCACCTTGTAGATGTAAAGTCAGAGACGATCGCTCATCTATTGCTGCTGTTCGAGTTGGTCATCTTCTAGACCTTCATCAGTGGTCACAGGACGCGCTCACGGGGCGCTGTTGGTTGGTGGACTATTCTCAGTCCAGCAGTGACAGTGAGGTGTTTAAAAACTCCAGCAGCATTGCTGTGTCTTGTCCACTCATACCAGCACCATGTCAGTGTCACTGCTGTGCTGAGAATCATCCACCACCCAAATAATACCTGCTCTGTCGTGGTCCTGTGGGGGTCCTGACCATTGAAGAACAGCATGCAAGGGGGCTTATAAAGCTCACAGAGAAACAGATGGACTACAGTCAGTAATTGTAGAACTACAAAGTGCTTCTATATGGTAAGTGGAGCTGATAAATTTGAGTGTAGAAACAAGGAGGTGGTGTTAATGTTATGGCTGACGGTGTATTTCTACAGTTGGTCCATAAAGACATCATTTCAAATGTTAGATATGAAGGCCTGCTCAAACATTTAAGATGAATTAGAATATCGGTTACAAGCCAAGTCTTCTTGTCCATTTGTGCCTATCCACAGTTGTGCAATCTTATGGAAAGCCTTTCAGCAGCTAAAGGAGGGGAAACATGGTTTTGAAATGGGACACCCAATATTCTAACACTCATGTGTTCGCATACATCCGGCCATATAATGTATCTATTTTTAAATAAACTGCTTGACTATTGATTATTTGCCTTTGTATAGTCTAACAAGAGAAGGTCCTGTAGTGGGCTATCAATCTCAATCTAAAATGCACTGGTTGTAGCTTTAGTGTCCAGTTGAATTATTGTCGGAACCTGCTCATTTCCAATGCTTTGTACTTTTGTTTATTCATATTATTCTGAAATCGTTCAGTGTTTTCACATCACAGCCTTGATCAGTAATGAAATGAAGGATTTGTAGCGCATCTCGACTGACCTAAGAGCACATGACCTACTGAAAAGTTGCCAGAGTTGATTGTTGGAATGAACTGGTTCAAATGTACTCATTTATCTATTTATGAAGACCAATTGAGAAGGTGTATCCTGTGTCACTGAGAAATGTACCCTGTAAGTAGTCTTATGAAGCCAAATGAGAATTAAAAAACAACACTGGAAACACTCAAAGCATTAGATGTTGTTTGTATCATTTATCTGATCTATGTCTTGCTATGGGGCGGCACGGTGGCTAAGTGGGTAGCACTCTCGCCTCACAGCAAGAAGGTCCTGGGTTCGATCCCCAGGTGGGCGGTCCGGGTCCTCTCTGTGTAGAGTTTGCATGTTCACCCCGTGTCCGCCTGGGTTTCCCCTGGGTGCTTTGTCTGCTTTCCTCCCACAGTCCAAAGACATGCAAGTGAGGTGAATTGGAGACATCAAATTGTCCAATTGTGTTCGATATGACCTTGTGTAACGAGTAACTACCGTTCCTGTCATGGGTGTAACTAAAGTGTAAAACATGACGTTAAAATCCTAATAAACAAACACAATGTCTTGCTATAAGAATGAACAAATTCTTGTTGTAGTGTCCCAGCAATACGTCCCAGCTTACCCTGATCAGCCATAACATTAAAACAACTTCTTGTTTCTACACTCACTGTCCATGTTATCAGCTCCACTTACCATATAGAAGTACTTTGGAGTTCTACAATTACTGACTGTAGTCCATCTGTTTCTTTGCATGGTTAGTTAGCCCCCTTGCATGCTGTTCTTCAATGGTCTGGACTCTCCCAGGACCACTACAGAGCAGGTATCATTTGGGTGTGTTTTGCCGGTATGAGTGGATCAGACACAGCAGCGCTGCTGGAGGTTTTTAAATACTGTGTCCACTCACTGTCCACTCTGTTAGACACTCATACCTAGTTGTTCCACCTTGTAGCTGTAAAGTCAGAGACGATCGCTCATCTATTGCTGCTGTTTGAGTTGGTCATCTTACATTTACATTTACTTTTTTGGCATTTAGCAGACGCTTTTATCCAAAGCGACTTACAGTACAGTTACAGTATACAGTCTGAGCAATTGAGGGTTGAGGGCCTTGCTCAAGGGCCCAACAGCAACAACCTGGCAGTTGTGAGGCTTGAACCAGCGACCTTCTGATTACTAGTGCAGTACCTTAACCACTAGGTTAAAGCTTGCCCTTCTTCTAGACCTTCATCAGTAATCACAGGACGCTGCCCACGAGGCGCTGTTGGCTGGATATTTTTGGTTGGTGGACTATTCTCAGTCCAGCAGTGACAGTGAGGTATTTGAAAACTCCAGGAGCATTGCTGCGTCTGATCCACTCATACCAGCACAACACACACTAACACACCACCACCATGTCAGTGTCACTGCAGTGCTGAGATTGATCCACCACCTAAATAATACCTGCTCTGTGGGGGTCCTGACCATTGAAGAACAGCATGAAAGGGGGCTAACAAAGCATGCAGAGAAACAGATGGACTACAGTCAGTAATTGTAGAACTCCAAAGTGCTCCTATGTGGTAAGTGGAGCTGATAAAATGGATCAGAATCTTTCATTCATTTATTTTTTCTTCCTTTCATTTAAATAAACCCAATTTTCATAAGTCCAGTTATTCGCCCGCTGATTGGCTAAAATCGCTCAACTGCTCTTCGTTGATTGGCCAGCCGTTCTTGTGCTATTTTTTTTCCCCACCCGTGTGGATCTCCATGGTGAATGGTCGATTATGATGGTTGCTCTCAGTGAACGCTGATTGGCTAACGCTTCGAGGGTGATCCTTCCTGATTGGTGGATTCCCTATGCCCGGTGTCCGGGTAAGATGGCGTCGGAAGAGCAGTGCTCGGCACCACCTCGATGGAAGTCGATTTCTTTAACGCATGTAGAATATCCGACCGGTAAGTGTGTGTTTTTATTCTGTATTATTTATTAACGCCGCTCAGATCAGTTCTTAATCTCTGCTGATCACATTACGGGATCTTTTACTACTGAATGAGCACGACTGGGAGCTGACCTGCCAAATAGTGATACCATAGGAACGGGTGTAGAGTTTACTCCCTACAGAGCGCTTCCTATTTAAATCCACCTGTATCCAGGCAAACCTGGCCTTCTGCTTTTTAAATTGATTAAGATTTTATACTTATACTGTCAGGCTGTGTCCTGATTGGACGATTTACAAAGTACTGCTTGTCAATCTTGACTCCACCTATTGGATCCATCGGCGTTATTTACTTGGCTTTCCTAGAAGTGATTTGTACAGCGGTTCGCGAAAGAGTCGACTCTTTGAATGAATTAACTTTTAGGAGTCGACACGAGATTTGAAATCACGTTATTTTAAATAATAAATGTATTACAGTATACATAACAGTATACATAGTATATATGAACATAAAACAACAAATAATAATTGAACATTAAGATAATAGTAAAATTGGACTTTGTAGTTCTACAATTACTGACTGTAGTCCATCTATTTCTTTACATACCTTTTTTGACCTCCACAGGACCACCACAGAGCAGGTATTATTTGGGTGGTGGATCATTCTCAGCACTGCAGTGACACTGACATGGCGGTGCTGTGTTAGTGTGTGTTGTGCTGGTATGAGTGGATCAGACACAGCAGTGCTGCTGGAGTTTTTAAATAACGTGTCCACTCACTGTCCACTCTGTTAGACACTCCTACCTAGTTGGTCCACCTTGTAGATGTAAAGTCAGAGACGATCGCTCGTCTATTGCTGCTGTTTGAGTTTGACAGGACGCTGCCCACGTGGCGCTGTTGGCTGGATATTTTTGGTTGGTGGGCTATTCTCAGTCCAGCAGTGACAGTGAGGTGTTTAAAAACTCCAGCAGCGCTGCCGTGTCTGATCCACTCATACCAGCACAACACACACTAACACACCACCACCGTGTCAGTGTCACTGCAGTGCTGAGAATCATCCACCACCTAAATAATACCTGCTCTGTAGTGGTTCTGTGAGAGTCCTGATTATGAAGAACAGCATGAAAGGGGGGTAACAAAGCATGCAGAAAAACAGATGGACTACAGTCAGTAATTGTAGAACCACAAAATGCTTCTATATGGTAAGTGGAGGTTATGCTTTTGCATTTGTCTTAATTGTGCTTGCTACCCTGTGCTTATATTGGAAAGGAGGAAAGGACAGCTTAGCAAGGCCCAAAGGAACCGACTCATAATGGTTAGTCAATCGATATGATTCACTAGATTCACATCAGTAGCCGGTTGGTTCCGGCTTAGGAGGCGTTGTTAAACGGAATACGGGTGGAAAAGATAATATCGCCTGCAGGTAGTTTAACAAGCCCTGCCAAATTGTGCGTTTAATCCGCGCATGCGTGTTTTCTCTTCACTCTCCCTACCGCTTCTGGTAACCTTTTAGCACTAGCAGCATTAGCCGTTTAACTGAAAATAATTCGTGTGTAAGAAAAAATCCATAAAAACAACAGTATCTTTATTTTCCCTTAAATTACACTATTAACATTAATAGTGTAATATATTTCAACTGTATAATACAGTTCACTTTAAACAAAAAAAGTCTGGCAAAGTGCGCCCGAGTTAGCCAGGCTACTAACCTGCCAAGTTCATTATTATTGTTAGCATGTTGCTAAACAAGCTAATGTTGCATCAGCATTTTAATACACTCACTCCTGTCAGTTTCAGTTATCAGATTAGTCTATTATTTTAATAACAAAGGCTTTCAAATTCAGTTTTATTGTGTGTTTTTGGACACAATTCGGTGTTCTAGCTCTACAATGATGCAAGAGTCAAGATTTTTGAGGCAATTCTCTTTATTTTTTATTATCTAAGAGAAATTTGTAATAGTTTTTTTTTTTTAAATATCCTTTCAGAATGACTGAGCTAATGTGGAATAAAACATACAACCTTAAAAAAAAGAACTCTGATGGGATGGGAAATTAGGACACAAAGCCACAGAGTCTATTCACGGTGCCCGAATGAGCCAGGTTTTTTTTAGGTCTTGCAGAGCATTTCTAGACCACTTTAAAATAGCATTCGATTTAATCTAAATCCTAATCCTACAAATGCAGTGGATCCAGCATCGACCCCAAGACGGAAATACACCCTGGACAGGGCACCAATCACAAACTGGGAGACGCATCCCTAATTTCATTCATTTTTGGCTTCACTTTCCATATAGGAGCACTTTGTAGTTCTACAATTACTGACTGTAGTCCATCTATTTCTCTGCATGCTTTGTTAGCCCCCTTTCCTGCTGTTCTTCAATGGTCAGGACTCTCCCAGGAGCAGGTATTATTTTGGTAGTGGATCATTCTCAGCACTGCAGTGACACTGACATGGTGGTGGTGTGTTAGTGTGTGTTGTGCTGGTGCTGCTGGAGTTTTTAAACACCTCACTATTACTGCTGGACTGAGAATAGTCCACCAACCAAAAATATTCAGCCAACAGCGCCCCGTGGGCAGTGTCCTGTGACCACTGATGAAGGTCTTGAGAATGACCAACTCAAACAGCAGCAATAGATGAGCGATCAGATCTGCTGAGAATGATCCACCACCCAAATAATACCTGCTCTGTGGTGGTCCTGGGAGAGTCCTGACCATTGAAGAACAGCATGAAAGGGGGCTAACAAAGCATGCAGAGAAATAGATGGACTACAGTGAGTAATTGTAGAACTACAAAGTGCTTCTATATGGTAAGTGGAGCTGATAAAAGGGACAATGAGTGTAGAAACAAGGAGGTGGTTTTAATGTTACGGCTGATCAGTGTATATAGGAGTTAAGTCTGGATGGGAATTCAACTCCTGCTGAGGCACTTGCACAAGTTATGGCGAAATAAATAGAGAATAGTGTGATCTATTGACATGTTAGGACTCTGAGAGAAAGCTGCTTTCCAGTTGAAAGAAGCGCTTGGTGCCTTTACATTTGTCCGAGGATCTGTGTATTGTACTTATCTGTGGATGTGGTGCACATGGTTGAAGTATTGCGGCCGGGAAATGGAAACACAACGAAAGGTCAAGGCACCTGCATGAGTGGTAGAGGAATGCTTGAGGTTGGCGTGTTCCTCTGGGCATGTTACAGATTCATGTAGGAACCCACAATTGGCTAGTGGAAAGAAAAGCCCAAAGGCTTCACACAAGTTAAGGGTAGTGTGTGCTAGTCTGGTTTCTTCTTGACCATCGTAGAAGTCGTGTATGAGGTGGAGGTTGACAGTGCAATAACGAGAAATAGGGTAGATGTTCATGTCTTGATCAGGAGACTCCTTAAAGGAAAACAACACATTAACACTGTTCTTTGTTTGCTAATTGTGCATGTGGTTTACAGGTGATCTGACGGGACAGATCCTGGCGTACACCAGCCTGTTGCCCATGGCGATTTTGGTTGGCTTTGTCACGCTCATTGTCTTCAAAAGAGAGCTACACACGGTGAGTCCCAAACATATTAATCTATGTTCAGATTCACTGTTAATTTTTCATTAATAGTGGAATCATTTCGGCCTTCCCACCCTTAGACATAGCCAATTATGTCTGTCCCAATTGCAGAGCCGGGACTTGAGAAACTGCGTCAATTTGTGTCTGTGGTAATTGTGATACTTTTATAACAGCTGAATAAAATCTCTTTCCTTTAGATCTCATTTTTTGGGGGTTTGGTAATAAACGAAGGGCTAAACTGGCTGCTGAAGCATATCCTGCAGGAGCCTCGTCCATGTGGAGGTAAACACTTTTTGTGGGCTCTAAGGGTCCATAGGAATGTCTGTCTATTGCTTCTCAGAACTAGTCGCTTAGTAAATAAACAGTAATAGTTTAGTCTTTTTGTATAGAAGAATTTAACACTAACCATTGTGGTTCATCCAGAATGGCTCAGTATTTAAAACATGGGGAAATGGAGAAGTGGGCAGTGGTAGCGAAACCCCTGATTTAAGCCCCATATCCTTAATTGCTTTTGTATCCTGTCACTATTGTAAGTAATATTGGATAAACCTGTCTGCTAAAATGCCTTAAATGTAAAAGTATGCCACAAACCAAGCACTACAGAGGTAGTGTGGGTACCTCTGTACTGGCATTGCAATATTTGCATTGTGACACTCCAGCATGACTGTGATATATACACCGATCAGCCATAAAATTAAAACCACCTCCTTGTTTCTACACTCACTGTCCATTTTATCAGCTCCACTTACCATATAGGAGCACTTTTTAGTTCTACAATTACTGACTGTAGTCCATCTGTTTCTCTGCATGCTTTGTTACCCCCCTTTCATGCTGTTCTTCAATGGTCAGGACCCCCACAGGACCACCACAGAGCAGGTATTATTTGGGTGGTGGATCATTCTTAGCACTGCAGTGACAATGACATGGTGGTGGTGTGTTAGTGTGTGTTGTGCTGATGGAGTTTTTAAACACCTCACTGTCACTGCTGGACTGAGAATAGTCCACCAACCAAAAATATCCAGCTAACATCGCACCATGGGCAGCGTCCTGTGACCACTGATGAAGGTCTTGAAGATGATCAACTCAAACAGCAGCAATAGATGAGTCTAACGGAGTGGACAGTGAGTGGACACGGTGTTTAAAAACCCCAGTAGCATTGCTGTGTCTGATCCACTCATACCAGCACAACACACACTAACACACCACCACCATGTCAGTGTCACTGCAGTGCTGAGAATGATCCACCACCTAAATAATACCTGCTCTGTAGTGGTCCTGTGGGGGTCCTGACCATTAAAGAACAGGGTGAAAGCAAGCTAAAGAAGTATGCAGAGAAATAGATGGACTACAGTCAGTAATTGTAGAACTACAAAGTGCTTCTATATGGTAAGTGGAGCTGATAAAATAGACAGTGAGTGTAGAAACAAGGAGGTGGTTTTAATGTTATGGCTGATCAGTGTATATAAACATTGTATGTTTACCAGCCACCACTGATATGTATGCAGAATTTGTTCAGTAGTGTTTTGAACGTGTGTATTGTGTTTATTTATTGCAGGAGGCCATAGCACAGTAACCACAGAGTACGGCATGCCGTCCAGCCACGCACAGTTCATCTGGTTCTTTGTTGTTTACTTTTTTCTTTTTCTTTATTTAAGGTGAGTCTTTTGTATTTTCTTTAATATTTAACATATTGTGCCAATATGAGGTTTGTATTTGTGTTTTCTAGGGTTTTTAGTGTTAAGCTGTAACTAAAACCAGTACAAATGACAATATTTGTTGTTTCACCCCCGATACAATCAATACAACCCTCCACTGCTGACTTAGGAGCTTCGCAAATGACACACGCCCCCTCCGACACATGTGCAGTACGTACCGACTGCATCTTTTCCCCTGCACGAAACGAGTTCACATGCGGATCAGCGTTGTGCATGGAGAGCCACACCCTGATCGCATTATTCCTCTACTCTGTGCAGTCACCATCAATCAGCCAGTTATGAGGAACCCTGGTCCGGCTCATCCCAACCTTTGAACAACAGTGAATCGTTGTTCATGTGGCCGCCCAGCTCAGCCGGATGGCAGAGCTGAGATTCGGTACGATGTATTCGAAATCCCGGCCCTGGTGTGCTTGCGTGTTTTACCGCTGCGCCACCTGAGCAGCCTATGTCATTCTTTTAATACATTTTTAACAATAAGCGTTTCGACTCTCGGACACTTACTCAGCAACCCGAGCTATATCACAAGTTTAAAAGTGAAACAGGAGGAAAATCCAGCTAAATGTGACAGTTATTCCACACAAATGCATATTCGTCTCATATTCGCACTTTGATGACGTCTTACTGCACCGCTCCAGCCAAGCACTGAGCAAAGCGGCAGTCGCGCGCACGTCCGGTTTGAGGGTACACATTTCTTGACGAAGGACGTTGAGTTACAAGGTACCACTGTAAATCAGAATGATTTTTAACCTTTGTTTCTTTACTTGGGCAGAATGCATCAGACAAACAATGCCAGATGTGTGGAGCTGTTATGGAGACATGTGCTGTCGATTGTTCTGCTGGGTGTAGCATTGTCGGTGTCTTACAGCAGGTAAGTGCTGGGTGAGTGGCGCATATACGCGGCCGCGCATGCTAAACGTATTCTGATGTAAAGCGTTCTTGTTTGAGGTTCATCAGTTCTGTTTGTGTTCTTACAGAATTTACCTTCTTTACCACACCTGGAAACAGGTGTTTTATGGAGGCGTGGTCGGGATGGTGGTAGGCGTGGTCTGGTTTTTCATAACGCAGGAAGTTCTGACGCCGATCTTCCCCAAGATCGCAGCCTGGTAACTAATGTGCACAGCACACAGCTTTTGGATTTTGATAATGATGAAACAACATAGCGCTGCCTTTGGGGACTCATTAATTATGAACTAGGCAATGGTAACTTAAGGTTAAGGTACTGGACTAGTGATCAGAATTGCATGCAATGTATTCAGTCAAAATTGTACTTCGCTTTGGATAAAACATCTACTAAATGCTGTAAATGTAGATAAAATGATTTTTTTTCTCTTTCTTTTAGGCCCATATCAGAGTTTTTTCTAGTCAGAGATACGAGTCTCATTCCCAATATTCTCTGGTTCGAGTACACAGTAACTAGATCGGAAGCCAGGTAACTTTCACTGATTCCATCTTTGTCCTGGTCATGTGTGTTAATGGGTTTAAACTAAGAATCATTGTTTTATTGGAATTACACTTTAAAATGTCTTAAAGTCACATGGTCAGCTGATTAGAGTGTTTATATAAATAACAACTGGGAGAAGCATGCAATAGTTTGCCTTAGTAGTAATTGCCACACAATTCAAACACAAAGGCCAATCGAAGAAGCCATTGTTGTTTTGCCCATTATTAATAATAATAATTAAATAGTTGTTTTGTTCATTATTAATAATAATAATATTGTTGTTTTGTTCATTATTAATAATACTTATTATATTGTTGTTTTGCTCATTATAATAATAATAATAATAATGATATAGTTGTTTTGCTCATTATTATTAATAATAATTATTATATAGTTGTTTTGCTTATTATTAATATTAATTATAGTTGTTTTGCTCATTATTATTATTAATAATAATATTGTTGTTTTGTTAATTATTAATAATAATACTATTATATTGTTGTTTTGCCCTTTATTAATAATAATTATGTTGTTTTGGCTATTACTACTACTACTACTACTACTACTAATAATAATAATAATTATTATTATTATATTGTTGTTTTGGCCATTAATAATAATAATAATAATAACAATAACAATAGTAATAATAATAATAACAACAACAATAATAACAATAATAATAATAATAGTAATAACAATAATAATAATAACAATAATGATAGTAATAGTAATAATAACAACAATAATAACAATAAGCTGCTCAGGTGGCGCAGCGGTAAAGTACGCTAGCGCACCAGAGTTGGGGTTTCTAATACATCGTATCGAATCTCAGCTCTGCCTTTCCGACTGGGCTGGGCGGCAGTATGAACAACGATTGGCTGTTGTTCAGGGTTAGAGGGTAAGAAAGTCTGATCATAGGTCTCTCATAACTGGTGTGACTGCGGCCCCTTCTGGCTGGCTGACTGGCGCCTGAGGAATAATGCTGATGGGGGTGTGGCCCTCCGTACACAGTGCCTGTCAAGTGTATGAACTCGACTCGTGCAGGTGAAAAATGCAGTCTGTCACGTGCCGGAGGGGGCGGATGTCAGTTAAGCGGCGTCCTCAGTCAGCGGTGAAGGGTCGAATCAGTATAGAGGACGCATTCAGGGTAATTGGACACGACTAGATTAGGGGGATTTTGTTTTGGCCATTAATAATAATAATAATTATATTGTTGTTTTGGCCATTAATAATAATAATTATATTGTTGTTTTGGCCATTAATAATAATAATAATTATATTGTTGTTTTGGCCACTAATAATAATAATAATTATATTGTTGTTTTGGCCATTAATAATAATAATAATAATTACATTGTTGTTTTGGCCATTCATTTGATAAAAATGAGTTTGTACATGAACACCCCCTTGTGGAGGCTTTATGTTAAACCTTGTATACCACAGTGGGACCAGATTAAGTATATTTCGTTTTGTGTTTTGTTTTGATGAATTTTATGTGTTGCCTGGGTCACAGTAAAAATCATGGACATAATGTGGGTGAAAAAATGTTTGAAAAACACATAATTGCAGCGGGAAAAAACCCTATCTGACCTTCCCTCCCTCACCAATTTTCCTTTGACTTAATGGGTGCAGATTCCTACATGCACATGTCAAAATCTTATTAATAATCCTGTTTAAACATTGCGGCCTGTTCTAGTTTTGCCAGCAACTTCACGTTTAGGTGTTTACATACATCACTTATCACTGTAAATAATGTGCTTGTATTTTGGTTGCTAATCTGCCCCCTGTGTCCTTTTTATGCAGAAACAGACAACGAAAGCTGGGAACAAAGCTCCAGTGATCGGCACTCTCAGATGGTTCAAACTGACGAAAAGGACCACGAAAACACATCCACACATTCTCTCTCTCTCTCTCTCTCTCTCTCACACACACATACACACTCATACACACATTCCCAACACACATTCTCTAACACTGGAGATCGAATGTTCGGACTGTCCAGGTCGAGGCTTTTTGTTTTCAGATGGACCAAATCCCAGAGAGGTCAGACGGACGGGGTCTGTTCTGGAGGATCGCCCCTCTCCTCTTGTCATCTCTTTCTGATGCATGCTGACCGCGCAAAGAGCTATTTAACGAGAATCGAATATCGTAATCCATATTTAACCATTAACGCACGAGGACAAACGTACATACCCTGATCTGATTCATACCTGGTTTAAGATAGGAGTGAGAGAGAAAGATTTTTCAGTGTGTCAGGTGCACTACGTGGCCAAAAGTATGTGGACATCCAACATTTTGAGAACCGATGAGTTTGTGTTGTTGTTTCGGCCTGCACTCAGCCCTGCCCTCAACCCTACTGAACGGCTTCGTTACGAACCGGACCGTTCTAAAGGCTCTTCCAACTGAATGGGATGTAAAGCCTTCCCAAAATAAGTTACTCTTATAGCCCTTAAAAAAGGGCTGTTTAAAAAGCTCATGGTCAGGTGTCCACATCCTTTCGTCCATACACTGATCAGCCATAACATTAAAACCACATCCTTGTTTCTACACTCACTGTCCATTTTATCAGCTCCACTTACCATATAGGAGCACTTTGTAGTTCTACAATTACTGACTGTAGTCCATCTGTTTCTCTGCATGCTTTGTTAGCCTGCTTTCACTCTGTTCTTCAATGGTCAGGACCTCCACAGGACCACCACAGAGCAGGTATTATTTAGGTGGTGGATGATTCTCAGCAGTGCAGTGACACTGACATGACATGGTGGTGGTGTGTTAGTGTGTGTTGTGCTGGTATGAGTGGATCAGACACAGCAATGCTGATGGAGTTTTTAAATACCGTGTCCACTCACTGTCCACTCCTACCCGGTTGGTCCACCTTGTAGATGTAAAGTCGGAGACGATCGCTCATCTATTGCTGCTGTTTGAGTTGGTCATCTTCCAGACCTTCTTAGTGGTCACAGGACGCTGCCCACGGGGCGCTGTTGGCTGGATATATTTGGCTGGTGGACTATTCTCAGTCCAGCAGCGCTGCTGTGTCTGATCTACTCATACACACTAACACCAATGCTCCACCACCTAAATAATACCTGCTCTGTAGTGGTCCTGTGGGGGTCCTGACCATTGAAGGACAGCATGAAAGGGGGCTAACAAAGCATGCAGAGAAACAGATGGACAACAGTCAGTAATTGTAGAACTACAAAGTGCTTCTGTATGGTAAGTGGAGCTGATAAAATGGACAGTGAGTGTAGAAACAAGGAGGTGGTTTTAATGTTATGGTTGATCGGTGTATATCGTGTATATTTCTGGCTTTGCTACAGCATGACGTTTTCTTTTTTTAACCGTGTAAGGGGGTTAATTATGGGGTGGGGGTTTGTAGCAGTAAAAGAAAAGCAGAACGATGTAAAGAGGGGACAGGAATGTCTTGTCATTATTCTCATATTTTGGAAGCATTTCCATACTCTGGTAATGTAATATTGAGTAAAAAACCCTTTGCACTTTGTGAATATAAAAGAAAAGAAGAAAATGCTTTTTTAATGATTGTTATTATTAACACTAGTTCTCAATGGCCTATCACATTAGCCCTCCACCTCTGAGATCCGGGTTGATCAGCTATGTCAGCAAGAAGGTCCTGTGTTCGATCCCCAGGTTGGGCGGTCGGGGGTTCTTTCTGTGTGGAGTTTGCATATTTTCCCCATGTCTGCGTGGGTTTCCTCAGGGTGCTCCGGTTTCCTCACAAAGTCCAAAGACATGCAAGTGAGGTGAATTAGAGACACTTAATTGACTAAACTACCTGTCCTGTCATGGACGTAACCAAAGTGTAAAACATGACGTTAAAATCCTAATAAACAAACACGTCAGGGGGGAAACATGTCGGTTGCATAAGCACTGTGACTGATTCCCTGTCCTTTGTTTTCCTGCCTTGTGCCCAGTGTTGCCTGCAACCACCCAGCCAAGCGTTTAGCTACTGACGGTGGACAGTGACTCCCATGTTGTAATACAGTGGTGTCCAAACTTTGTCGTCGTTTGCAACAGCCATGGCTCGACAAACCCGCACAGTATATAGTGTTTTAGTCTGTTCTAAACTGCTGACACGGCTCATTTATTTGGCAGGTTCTTCTGGAGCATGTTTGGTCTTCCTCTCTTCATCTGCCATCTGTTTTTGTTTATTTTATTCACCATGTTGAGGAAGCCTCTCTCATGAGTTAACACTGTCATGCTTATTTTCTAAAATAACTCAGAAAGGGTAACGGGCCACAAATGACCCGCAGGCTGTAGTTTGGACACCCCTGTTGGAGATACACGAGTAATAGTTTAATTACCCCATTAATGACCTCATTAGTAATTAGTTTAATTACCCCAAAATAGTTTAATTACCCCAAAATTAAATTTGATTAGTAAAACATCTCGTTTGGATAAGTAAAAAGCTTGTAAAGTAACCATTATAAACCTGCTAAGGTTCAACCAATCACCATCCAGATCACACATGACATAATCTGTAGTGGTTTTGATTACTTCAGGATAAAACCATTTGCTTGATGATTTTACTACATGTGGTAATACAAAAATTACCATGGTTGGAAAGGTGCTGGGCAGCTTGAGACTCGGTGGGTAGCACTCTCACCTCTCGCAGGAATGTGCTGGGTTCGATTCCCAGGTGGAGCTGGTTTGTGAGTTTCCTCTAGGTGCACCGGGTTCCTTCCACAGTCTTAGGACATGCGGTCAGGTTAATCTGAGATGCTAAAGTTACCCTAGGTATCAGTGTGTGTGAATGTGTGATGGACTGGCGACCTGTCCGAAGTGAATCGACCCCACCAAAACCCTAATAATGATTGAGTTAATGAATGGAAAGGCACAACATAGGGCATATAAGTTACTATTCAGTGGATTAAACTATCACTACTTGTATTGTTTAAAGCATTATCAAGAACCATCAACACCTAGCCAAAATCGGTCCATCCCTCCAAACCAGTAGGATGTTGACCACATAAGTAAGACTTACAAATCTGTATGGCTGAGACTAGTCGGTCATACAAGCTTTACACAAAGTTGGCCCTTATGGCAGGGTGTCAAGTGACAGAGAAATCACCTCACCACCATAAATTAAATTAAAATAAACAAGAAAAATAATCATTACGGTTTATACAAACCAAAACAAACTGAGCTGGCAGTCTGAGAATGTTCTAATGTTACAATTTGTTACAAGTTAGCAACATTCCCAACACTGATTTCAACTTCTAATCAGTGCAATACCATTGTTTATTAATTTTTGTGTAAAGATGATACGTTTTAGCTACCATCATCTCCAAGCAAATACTTTGTTTTCAGGTGACCTTGATTTTGTTACATTCTCACGCTCCACAGTGACGCCCCCCCCTTACAAATGGGGTTATGTCCTTACACAAGTTTACTGCACATAAATCATGCTCAGAAAATATTATTGATTCACACAGCATTTTTCAAATTTTATACTGCTTTACTTTTTTTAGAGAAAGTTCCCACCTAAGTAAGAAGCTGCTTCTGAAAAGGTGTCATAGTTTTGTGCTTTGGCAAGAAACAGCTGGAAGTAGTATGTTCTCCGTAGTGCCCTATGTGTTCATTTTCACTTGTTTGATGAGTGGGAGGGATCTGCCATATATCAGATCTGGCCCCTTTTTGGTCAGTATGGAGAAAATGTTATGCTAATTAAACAAAATGAATCGAATGTATAAACAATTATTTTGGACAATATTATGGTAATTTCATGTTAATTGAACAAAATGAATGGTTTATTTAAACGATTCCTTTGGACAGTATTAAAAAGAGTTAATTGAACAAAATGAATCGAATAGATAAACGATTCTTTTAGACAGTTTGGGGGTAATTTTATGTTTAGTGAACAAAATAAACCGACGGGATAAACGATTCTTTTGGGCAGTATTGAGGATATTTTATTTTAATTGAACAAAATGATTTAAAAAGATAAACGACTCTTTTAGACAGTTTGGAGATAATTTTATGTTTAATGAACACAATAAATCAAATAGATAAACGATTCATTATGTCAGTATGAAGGTGAGTTTATGTTTAATGAACAAAATGAACCTAATGGATAAACGATTCTTTTAGACAGTACGCAGGTAATTATATGTTAATTAAACTAAATGAACCGAATGGATAAACGATTCTTTTAGACAGTACGGAGGTAATTATATGTTAATTAAACTAAATGAACCGAATGAATAAACGATTCTTTTGGACAGTAGGCAGGTAATTTATGTTTAATGAACAGAATGGACAAACGATACTTTTAGACAGAATGGGGGTAATTTTAAGATTATTGAACAAAATTAATCAAATGTATAAACGATTCTTTTGAACAGCACTGAGGTAATTCTTTTAGACAAATTTGAGATAATATTATGTTCAATGAATGGATAAACGATTCTTTGGGCAATGGCGAGGTAAAATGAACCGAATGGATAGACGATTCTTTTTGACAATATGGAGGTAATTTTATGTTAATTGAACAAAATGAATCGAATTTATAAATGATTCTTGTTGACAGAATTGAGGTAATTTTAAGTTTATTGAACAAAATGAATTAAATATATAAACGATTCTTTTGGACAGCATTGAGGTAATTCTATGTTAATTGAACAACATGAATCGAATAGATATACGATTCTTTTAGACAAATTTGAGGTAATTATGTTTAATGAACGAAATGAACCGAATGGACAAACGATTCTTTTCGACAGAATTGAGGTAATTTTAAGTTTATTGAACAAAATGAATTAAATATATAAACGATTCTTTTCGTCTTTTGGGCAGTATGCAGGTAATTTATGTTTAATGAACAAAATGAATCGAATTTATAAACGATTCTTTTGGACAATATGGAGGTAATTCTATGTTTAATGAACAAAATGAACCGAATGGATAAACAATTCTTATAGACATATTTGAGGTAATATTATGTTCAACGAACAAAATTAATCGAATAGATAAACGATTCTTTTGGACAGTATGCAGTTAGGGTAGTGGTAGCACAGTGGTTAAGGTACAGGACTAGTAATCAGAAGGTTGCTGGTTCAAGCCCCACATCAGACAGCTTGCCACTGTTGGGCCCTTGAGCAAGGCCCTTAACCCTCAATTGCTTGCAATGTATACTGTCTCAATTGTAAGTCGCTTTGGATAAAGGCGTCTGCTAAATGCTGAAAATGTAAATGTATGCAGGTAATTTAAGTTTAATGAACAAAACGAACCGAATGGACAAACGATTCTTTTGGACAGCGTGTTGGTAAAAGTACTGATTTATTCAGGGCAGGACGCGTGACGTCAGTCGCCTATATAAACACAGGGCTCCTGCAGTACAGCAGCCGCCATGGAAAGTGGAAGTGGCAGCAGCGTGGGCATGACGGAGACTGTTTGGGTTCTCACTGGGTTATGTCGTGGAAACCAAAACACAGCTAGCTAGTTAGCTAGCTCAAAGTACCGCGCTTTTCCGGTTTCGTTTCTTCTTAAAACGAACACAAACTGCCATGTACATGAAATGAGCTGAAGCGAGCACTGAAAGTCGGTAAGAACGTTTTGTGTTCTGTCAGTAAAGTTCGTTTGTGTTTGACCAGGTAGCATTAACGGCTAACTGACTAACTTTCCTAACCTGCGTATTTACCACAGCTGTGTGAATGAGAAACAAAGCGGCTCAGACCCCGGAGTCGAGCTGCAGAATTGTAAAGGGGTGCAGTCTTAGTCTTAGTCTTTTAATAAACACAATGTGTCATTTATTAAAAGTTAATTCGAGTTGGCTAAGCTAACCAGACTGCTAGTAGCCTCGTGTGTGTGAGAAACTCTAACATTATGGAGCAGTCAGTGTGTTCAAATGTAGGATTCGGATCATTGACATAAACTGATTCCTCTGTTTACATGCACTTTAAGTAATCTGACTATGGAAAACCATATGGACGTAATGGTAAATACACAACCATAACATTAAAATTTTATCAGCTCCACTTACCATATAGAAGCACTTTGTAGTTCAACAATTACTGACTGTAGTCCATCTGTTTCTTTGCATGCTTTGTCAGCCCCCTTTTAACCCTGTTCTTCAATGGTCAGGACCCCCACACGACCACTACAGAGTAGGTATTATTTAGGTGGTGGATCATTCTGCAGTGCAGTGACACTGACATGGTGGTGGTGTGTTAGTGTGTGTTGTGCTGGTATGAGTGGATAAGACACAGCACTGTCACTGCTGGACTGAGAATAGTCATAGAAGATGACCAACTCAAACAGCAGCAATAGATGAGCGATCGTCTCTGACTTCACATCTATGAGGTGGACCAACTAGGTAGGAGTGTCTAATAGAGTGGACAGTGAGTGGACATGGTATTTAAAAACTCCAGCAGCACTGCTATGCCTGATCCACTCATATTGCTTCTACACCTTGTGTTAGGTTAATGGTAATGTTCTACGTTACTGCAACATTCGCTAGGTTAGGCTATAAATAAATAAGATATAAAGAGTTTATAGAAAACTCTGTTTATATTTTGTAGTAGCATCTTGCTATAGGGATACTTCTCGGTACCAGGGACAGGGAGAATGAAAACCTCCAATACACATGCAAATTCAGGGTGGGGAGAGCATGCACCTTTCAACACAGCGTAGGCCAAATGCTTAGCCTCTGGGCAAATTTACATTTTTAGCATTTAGCAGATGCCTTTATCCAAAGCGACTTACAGTACAGTTACAGTATACAGTCTGAGCAATTGAGGGTTAAGGGCCTTGCTCAAGGACCCAACAGCAGCAACCTGGCAGTGCTGGGGCTTGAACCAGTGACCCTTTGATCACTGGTCCAGTACTTTAACCACTAGGCTACAGCTGGCCCTGTAGCCTAGTGGTTATTTATTGAAATAAAGGGTTGAATACTGTTGCAAACACATTTTTAGTTCCACTTTATAAATAGAATGATGCATCCTCTAACATGCAAAAAAGATGACGAACTGTGGCGTAGCTTTGCTTTCCGTTTGTTATAAAAGACAGGTGACTTGACCCTGAACTGTTTAGTTTGTTAAACAGTATAGAATGTCAAATGTGTTTCTGTTCAGCCTTAAGCATTTCTGGAATCACTTAAATAAGATTAAACTTAAACTCTGCCATTAGATTGGCAAAATAAAGCTTTGTGTGTCTTTTTTCTGGATTCCCTCCTTTTTTAATCGCCCCTTATCTTTACATGCCATGTCCAATCTGTGACTGCTTCTTATCGCTTGCCAGCGTCGGGTCCAACACAGAGCTGTTTCTGGTATGTAGAGCCACTGATATGGAATTGGTCTACACCTTGCAGCTGTAACAGCTTTTACTCTTCTGGCAAGGCTTAATACAAGATTTTGTACTGTGTGTGTCTTTAAAATTTTCGCCCATTCATGAAGATGAGCAGGTGTGAGGTTAGACACTGATGCTGGATGATGGGGCCTGGCTTGCAGTCTCCGTTCATTCCAAAGGGGGTTGAGTGACATTAATGGACTTTGTGACATTAAACCCACCCAACTGTGCCGTTATGGATCATACTGTTCCCACGTGTCAACATTCCAACACATTTTGTACAATTGTATATCGTACAAATTAGGCATAACATTATGACCACCTTCCTAATATTGTGTTGGTCCTGCTTTTGCTGCCAAAACAGCCCAGCAACTGTGATGCACTGTGTATTCTGACACCTTTCTATCAGAACCAGCGTTAACTTCTTCAGCAATCTGAGCTACAGTAGCTCGTCTGTTGGATCGGACCACACGGGCCAGCCTTTACTCCCCACGTGCATCAGTGAGCCTTGGCCGCCCATGACCCTGTCGCCAGTTTACCACTGTTCCTTCCTTGGACCACTTTTGATAGATACTGACCACTGCAGACTTGGATCACCCCACAAGAGCTGCAGTTTTGGAGATGCTCTGACCCAGTCATCTAGCCATCGCAATCTGGCCCTTGTCGCCAGATGCTCGCCCATTTTTTCCTGCTTCTAACACATCAACTTTGAGGATAAAATGTTCACTTGCTGCCTTATACTGTATATCCTGCCTAATACTGTATATCCCACCTACTAACCGGTGCCGTGATGAAGAGATGATCAGTGTTATTCACTTCACCTGTCCGTGGTCATAATGTTATGATTAGTCGGTCTATGCTTCCTATTAGGATTTTCCTTTACTGGAACTAAGGGGCCTAGGCCAGTCCCTGAGAAACAACCCTAAAGCATTATCCCACCTCCAGCAAACTTTACAGTTGGCACAATGCAGTCAGACGGGTAATGTTATCCTGGTATTGTTTCACCCGCCATCCATGTATGCCATCTACTTCTCAACATGCACCTTCTTTGTGTTTTTTAGGCAATCATGGATATGTGTCTTTGGTGTACGGCTCCGGCGGAGCGCAACGTGGACCTCACGGCGGTTCTACAGCGCTACTGCAACGGTGACCTGACGCAGCAAGAGATCCAGGATGCGAATAATGACCTCAGCTTTTGTCAAGAGTGTGTTGTTGCATATCACGACGCAAGAGAGAGCGTTCCTGCACTCCACAAGGTACGTACACTGCTTACGAGAGGTCATTCACACTACACAAGGTACACAAGCTACACACAGGGCAATATAAAGATCCCTGCTTATCACAGTACAAGAAGATCAAGTCGAGAGAGGGTGTCCATATTGCGCTAGGTACACCCCTTAATTATAAAAAAGGACAATTGAGAGGATGCCACATTATACGAGGTACACACAGAACAGGGGGGTTCATTGCACTTCACAATGTCCAAAAATGCAATGTCCACATCACATGAGGTACATACTGGTTAAGGGCGCATTCACATGAGAAACGGCAAAACCGCTTTTGCACTGGCTGTGCCGTTGTTTCCTATAGAGTGTGGTGCACCGCAGACAGCGATTTTTGCGCTTGCCGATTAAACTTTAACCCAGTTAACCTTTTCAAAGCACCTCCAATGAGACGGACTGTTTGATGACTGAGTAAAAGTGACTCGGGCGGTACAAACAAAGCGTAACGTGAATTATTGTATTAAAACAACGAGCGAGGAATTCAATTAGTGGAGAAAACTTATGAGCAGTAATAATTAAGAGAGATTTAATGATTCTATGTCATTCTTTTAATACATTAAACCAGGGGTTTTCAACCTGCAGGGGGGCGCGAGTACCTGTCCAGAGGGGCGTGACATTACGAGATTTTTTTACTTCTAAAATTAAAGCAATTCATTGTTCACCCACAGGAGACATATTTGATTAGTCTCGCTGACCACGCTCACACGCACATTTAATGTAATCCAGTTCAGTCTGAAAAAAGGACCGTTGGCTAGCACAGCTTAAAAATAGGGCTAACTGTGAAGATAAATCGGTGATAAAACAGTGACCGCTGTTATAGGACATGTGGGTGTGGGTGTGTCTTTAAAAGAGGTGTATAGTGGGAGATGCTCTGTTCACAATATTGCTGTAAGTGAGTCAGGAGTCGATTCGTATGAAGTGAAGCACGTATTTCTCTCCTCAGTCATCTCTCTGTGTTTGCTGTTATTAATGAATGCTGCTGTTTCAAATAAATACTTGGTAGGGGTTGTGGGGGTTTGGATTAGGTTGAAAACGCCCGCATTAAACCACGTTAAGCTTTTTTTAACGATATGCATTTTAGACTCTTTTGGAAAAGCTGATTCTCACAAGTTCTCAGCACTCTGTGTTATAACACAAGTTTAAAAGTGAAACAGTGAGGAAAATGCAGATAAACACAGATACATGTTGACACTTGCAGACCGTCTCATATTCGCACTTCGATGACGTTTTACCGCACCGCTCAAACCGAGCGCTGACCAAAGCGGCTTGCGGTCAGCTAAGTGCAAGATGCTTATTATGTGAACACTCTAAGACAGGAATCCTTTAAAAAGCACAAACGCATGACAAAATAGTGTCCACATTCTATAAGGTGCACAAATGGCAAAAAGGGGCTCCCTGAACAAGACAAAATGGGTGTGAACATGACACAAGGTTACAGACCTCTAGCGTTGAGGTCTCTACCCTCCACAAAGTACTGTAATCAAGAATGACTGAGGCTGTACAAATTACACAAGGTACATCTAGCAAGATGCAGTTCCACGAAGTACAAAAGGCAAGATAGTGTGGACGCTGCACAAGGTACATGCAGAGGTAATGAGTGTTCCCTGTACTGCATATGGCCCATGTGGAGTAGCGTGAACATTGCCCCCAGTGCATGATGTACACAACGGAGTGGTCGCATCATATGAGGTACATGAGGAGGGAGAGTTGCTGCAGTGTCGGGTACATGCGAAGGGAGAACGAGATGAGGCCGAATGAGGTACAGGAGAAGGAAGAGTAGTCTCACTGCGTGAGTTAAGCGCAGAGAGAGGGGGAGACCTCCTGCAGCACATGAGGTACATGCGAAGGGATAGGGAGGCGCCCTGAGGTACGCACGGAAAGAGAGCGACAATTCCTGCGCTCCGTGAGGTATATGCAGAGGGAGAGCGACAGTTTCCACACCACATGAAGTATGGATGGTGAGTGACAGTTCCCACGTGTACCATGCGGGAGTATTAGCCCCTGTACACGAGGAGGGAGAGTTGCCGCAGGATGTGAGGTAAACCCGGAGGAAGAGGAAGAAACCCATGTTGCTCATGGTACACACATGAGTAAGGACACCCCTGTACTGCTTAAATGGTGCATAAAGACATCCCCACAATGGGCAAGGTACAAATCAGTTGTTCGTACCAGAGTTGTGGTTCGGATCCCCATGTTGCACCTCTTGCAGGTGAAAATAAGCAGTCAGCTTCTTCGTATGTGTCAGAGGGGGTGTGTTGGAGTGAAGATCTGTAGCAGTAGAGGTGGAAATACAAATGGGAAAATTGGATATGACTAGATTAGGATGAAAATTGTAAGGAAGTAGAGGGTGTTTGGGGTGTCCCGAGAGGGGTAGCACCTCTGATGGGGAGGCTTGCCGTGTCCTTCTCAGGACAGCTCCCCCATCCTTGGTCCCCGCCTGCCACCCAACTCTCGCCTGTGGCTCCAAGTAGCCGTAGCATGCACGGCGGCCACACCCTGGTAAACCGTTTCGGCAGACGGGCTAAACCGGGTGAGGATAACCGACAGGTCTCAAACCCTCAATGATTACTTGCATGCGAATCCCGAGGATTGGGCGTTTGCCGGCCAAGAATGCAATTACAGCGAGGCACTGTGGAGTGCCCAGGGCACGCCAGAGCACAGAAGACCGCGTGGTCATCCACTGCAGCCAAGGAAGTCACCAGTCGTAACGTCTTCTGTGCCACCTGACCCTGATTTCTGCAGCCGAGACGGTGGGGTTGTTTCCCTCCACCTTAATCTCCTTCGCGCACAGGTTCCGTGCATAGCTTCCCTCTCCTGCGGCGATGGGGAAAGAGCAAAGCGACAGGTAGAGGTTACTACTGGAAGTCGTAGTTCGGAACCTGCACGTAGGCGGCCTGTAGATCCTCGAATCTAAGGGCAGCGAGGTAGTTCGGCAGCATCCCAGACGACTGAACTGACTATTCAGGACTCGCACTGTTCACCCTAGTAAGGGAGGGACATTGCCTGCCCTTACTACAAACTGGCCAGCATACCCCGGCTGGCAGTTTAACCCCCACAGCGGTCAGACAGAAAGAAAACGAAAGAAACTCATTATAGGCAGCTGGAATGTACGCACACTTATGGACAGAGATGTTACAGAGAAGGACCGCACTTCTGTAGCCCACGACAGAAAAATACACACAGCACGAAATCAGGGGGTCCTACACTGCATGATGAGAAAGGTGATCCCTCGCAGCACAAGGGAAAGAGGTCTCCACAGTGCACAAGAAACACATCTCTTTTATCTTGCAAGAACAGGACCAAGACATATTCTTGTTGACTGGTTGTTCATTTATTGAACAGTCAACGCTGTCATTTTGCTTTTTTGTGTAAATGTGCGCATCCCCTGCCTAAAACACGCACACACACATTTATAAGGTCAGGCAATGATCTTGAAAGAGAAGCTCGCCTGCGGCAATTCAGCGTATCCAAAAGCTGTTAATTGGGGTTAAGGTCTGGGCTGTCCAGGCCACTGGGATTTCTCCATGTAAGACTGCTCAAGTGTACAGTCATACCGGAACAAGAAAGGGCCTTCCCCAAACTGTTACCACAATGCCAATCACACTATTTGTATACATGTTTTTTTTACACCTTATAGTAATGTGTGTGGGGGCGGCACGGTGGCTTGGTGGGTAGCACTGTCTCCTCACAGCAAGAAGGTCCTAGGTTCGATTCCCAGGTGGAGCCTGGGTTCTTTCTGTGTGGAGTTTGCATGTTCTCCCCACAGTCCAAAGACATGCAAGTGAGGTTATTTGGAGATACAAAATTGTCCACGACTGTGTTTGACACTAAATAAACCACCTTGGCTCATTCATTCGGTGGATGGTCCATCATTTTATTTTATTATTATTATTTTTTTTAGTGGTTATGGAAGTTGGAGACCGCCCGACTGCTCGAGGTCTTCCGGGAAATGCTAGAGGTCAACCTGGAAGACTGCGACCTCTTTTTCGTGGACAACGGACTGGAGCAGCCCGTCTCCAGGTTTTCACCCGAAGAATTTCACAACCGATTGAGATTCCCGCTGACGGAGGTGCTGAAATACCCGTACCTGCTGTGCCACCGGGACCTCTGTAAGAATTTTGAATGGAACGTTGCTTTGTAGTAGGGAACCCTTACTCTAGAGGGGTCAGAAATGTGCAGCCTGACTTGAATGCCAATGTGTGCTTTATTTGGTGGGTTCTCTCTTTTCTAGGTGAAATGGTGGTGAAGGTGTTGTGTAAAATGGAGGATATGAAAAACCCGCTACCAGTGCATGACAAATATCAGGGGACATACCTACTCATGGTGCACCCGAATGAAATGGTATGTCTGTATGTTTATGCTAGAGATTACTATACATTAATTATCGTAGACCCATTCAGACTAGGGTGCTGAAGCACTATTGTCATGGGGCAAAAAATTAGCCTGTAAATCATAAGCCAAAATGTGCAGTATATTAATGGTCTTTGACAAATTATTTAACACTTTAATAATTTAAGTGCCATGTGTGCCAGGCTCCTGTGGACCTGGGTTTGGTATGCACATGAAGCAGACAACAGATTCAGTTTTTAAGGCCACTGTATCCTAAACTGTACTTAATTTACTATACAAACTCACCACAGGTTAAAAAGTAATGAAGCACACTGTTTAGTACATTATTATTTAGGCATGTACAGCATGTTCAGGCCTAAATAATGCATGCCCTTTATTTAAATAAATGGCACCTACAAGCCGCTCAGGTGGCGCAGCGGTAAAGTACGCTAGCTCACCAGAGTTGGGGTTTCGAATACATCGTATCGAATCTCAGCTCTGCCTTTCCGACTAGGCTGGGCGGCAGTATGAACAACGATTGCCTGTTGTTCAGGGTTAGGGGGTAAAAAGTCGGATCATAGGTCCTCATGACTGGTGCGACTGCGGCCCCTTCTGGCTGACTTATGGCACCTGCACAGGGCCGAGGAATAATGCTGATGGGGGTGTGGCCCTCCGAGCACAGTGCCCGTCAAGTGTATTAACTCGACTCGTGCAGGTGAAAAATGCACTATCTGTACTGACGGTACGTGCCGGAGGGGGCGTATGTCGGTTGAGAGGCGTCCTCAGTCAGCGGTGAAGGGTCGAATCAGTATAGAGGACGCAATCAGGGTAATTGGACACGACTAGACTGGGGGATAAAAATGGGGGGGGGGAGGCACCTACACAATGAGACGGGGGCGGCATGGTGGCTAAGTGGGTAACGCTGTCGCCTCACAGCAAGAAGGTCCTGGGCTCGATTCCCCAGGTGGGGCGGTCCGGGTCCTTTCTGTGTGGAGTTTGCATATTCTCCCCGTGTCTGTGTGGGTTTCCTCCTGTGTGGGTACCGGTCCATGAGCTATTTATTACCAGGCCGCACAGAAAGAATAAAGAATTAGAGGTACATCAGCCATGAAAAGACTGCTTTTATTTCCAACACATGGGTGTTTATCGTCTCATATCACCCCCAGGTGGGAGCAGCGTCTCGTTGCAGCGAAGAAAGCTGTGAGAATTTGTGAGAAGTAGTTATTCTATTTTAAGTCCCTCTGCCCCCGCTGGTCCGTGAAATCATATCTTATATGAAACCGGTCCATGGTGCAAAAAAGGTTGGGACACGCTGGATTGGACCACATGGTATTTTAAACGGTCTGAATTTTCATGACAGGTGACATAATGTCACGTTTCACTTTGTGTTTTTTTTTTGTGTTTATTCAGGTACGCCGCTGGGCAATAGACGCTGCCAGGTCACTGGGCCGAGTGGACAGAGACAGCTATTATGACCTCCAGGAGGTCTTCTCCTGCATGTTCTACATCATCGAACTTGGAATCTCTCTGGATGTTCCAGACCAGGAAGACATGTACTGGTCAGGAAGGTTACATCTGCTCCCTTCACATCTCTACGACTCCAAAAATAAGAAGAATTACTGGCTAGGTTGGCTTTTTGGTGTATATGTTCATTTAAAGCTCGAACATCCCAACAAATTTCTGGTTTATATCCACTTACCAAAAACTCGATGGGTAGCACTGTCCCCTCACAGCAAGAAGGTCCTGGGTTTGATCCCCAGGTGGGGAGGTCTGGGTCCTTTCTGTGTGGAGTTTGCATGTTCTCCCCGTGTCCGTGTGGGTTTCCTCCGGGTGCTCTGGTTTCCTCCCACAGTTCAAAGACAAGTGATGTGAATTGGAGATACAATATTGTCCATGACTGTGTTTGACATTAAAGTCTTGAACTAATTACCTGTCCTGTCATAAATGTAACCAAAGTGTGTAAAACATGACATTAAAATCCTAATAAATAGATAAAGAATATTTTTGGCGGCACCCTTGACAAAGCCAGGCGGCATTATTCAAAAGCTGTTCTGTTAATCATTAGCTGTGACACTCAAACCTACCTGTCTCTCTATGTTCCAGGTATCTGTATGTTGCTGATGCAGCTGGACTCTCAAGCTATGGACTCTTTGTTCATGGGGCCAGAGAAGCAGTCCAGCATTACCCAGTGCATTATTAACACCTTAACTGCCTGTAAAAGAGGTACTAAGCATGCACATGCCACATCTTTTCTATTAGTACAGTAGTGTTAAAAAAAATAGCAGTGATTTTTAAAAAAGCGAATAAAGCACAAAATCATTATAATAACTTTTATTTCCATAAATGCAAATGCACTGAAAATACTACACTTTCAATTCTAAATCAAAACATTAACAAAATTTAGTCAGTTTGTGTCAATCCTTTACAGAAAATTAAGAAAAATGAATATTAGGCTGTTCAAAATAATAGCAGTGCCAGCAATTTTCTTTAAAAACTCAAAAAATTATCTATAACATGAAAAAATGTTTGAGGTTTCACTTTACTTTAAAGTACTGAACTAATATTCAGTGGCATAACGATTGTTTCTGAGATCTGTGTTGCATGGAGTCGACCAACTTCTGGCACCTCTGAACAGGTATTCCAGTCCAGGATGATTAGACGACATTCCACAGTTCTTCTGCAATTTTGGGTTTTGCCTAAAAAAAACGCGCTTCAGATTTCAGAACACAAGTTCTCTGTGGGATTGAAGTCAGGGGATTGTGCTGGCCACTCTATTACCTCAATCTTGTTTGTCTGTAACCAAGATGTTTTGGGTCATTGTTATGTTGAAACACCCATTAGGGCATAGGGCAACATGATCTGCTCAAGTATTCTGATATATTTAAACTGATCCATGATCCCTCGTATGTGATAAATGGGCGTAACACCATGGTATGAAAAACATCCCATATCATCATTTTGTACCACTGTGCTTTACTGTCTTCACAGTGAACTTGGGCTTGAATTCAGTGCTTGGGGGTCGTCTGACATACTGTCTACGGCCACTAGACCCAAATAGAACAATTTTGCTTTCACCAGTCCACAAAATGTTGAGCCATTTCTCTTTGGACCAGTCAGTGTGTTCTTTGGCAAATGTTAACCCATTCAGGACGCGTCTTTTTCTTAACAACGGGACTTCGCAAGGAGTTCTTGCTGGTAAATTGGCTTCATTTAATCATCTTCTGTACTCACTGATAACTTCAGATGTTCCTTGATCTTTCTGGAGGTGATTATTGGCTGAGTATTTGCTATTTTGGTTAATCTTCGATCCAATTGAACAGTAGTTCCACGCTTCCTTCCGTATCTTTCAGGTGTTGGTTGTCACCAAGGCATTTGAGATCATTTTAGATGAGCAGCCAATAATTTGCTGCACTTCTCTGTATGTTTTTTCTCTCTACAATCAACTTTTTAATCAAATTACGCTGTTCATCAGAACAATGTCTGGAACAACCCATTTTACCCAGTACTTCAAAAGGAAATGTGCTATGACCAACCTGTGCAACATTTGCCACCCTCCTACATTAAATAAGGGCCAAAACTGACACCCGTTCTTCTGCAGAATGAATGACTTCACCAATTGAACTCCTCACTGCTATTATTTTGAACAACCCCCTTTCAATCAATGCTTCGATTACTCAGAATCTTTTACTACTAAAAACAGTGATTTATCAGGTTAATGGTGTTGGACTGCTATTATTTTGAACACTACTGTATGTTTTACACTAGTATATGCATAGAAATAATGTAATGCGACTGTCATTGAATGCACAGCTGGTGCAGTTTAGCGGTTGTTGACTAATGAAAAATCTTCGAAGTAAAAAAATACACGTGAGTTCTTCTGTGATGCTACTGGGTACTGAGGACACCAGCTGTACAAGTAAACAAATGGGTGGCTTGGTTGGTAGCCCTGTCGCCTCCCAGGTGGAGCGGGCCTGGTACTTTCTGTGTGAAGTTCCTATGTCCTGTCATGAATGTAACCAGTGTGTGAACATGACGTTAAAATCCTTGTAAATATCAATTAACTTAATGTAACAATACAGCTGCCTTATAGTCCAGGGTGTCAGCTGAAGGTGAATCTACCACCTGCACTCCCTGTACTACAAAGCCACACTGTTGTAACATTGGCATATCGGGCCTTGGCCGAAACAAGCAGTGACGCCCTTGACAAACATGCATGTCACCACTCCCTCATTACATCCCATGTACCCGTATAATGTTGTAGGAAAAGCAGCAGTAGTTGTTAACAGTACAGTATGTTATAAAACAAGGCTAGCTTGGTAAATCATCATAAAGCAACCACTTTCTGTATTATCTGTACAGCTTACTAGGATGTCAAATGGAATATTTGTGGACTACAGTGTTCAGTTTTGTGTTTTTTTCCCCCCCCCTTTAGAAGACGACCTAGACAGTGATTCATTCTGGCCAGCCTTGCACTGTTTCATGATCATCCTGGACCGACTGGGCTCAAAAATCTGGGGACAAATCGAACCATTAGAAGCTTTCCAGGCCATCACTACAGCATCCAGCTACATCGCTGAAATCGAAAGTATTCGACAGAAAACGGCAGGGTATGACGCACCTCCTGTACCCAATTAATAAATGAGGACATGTACCTTCAGTCCCCCCCCCCCCTCTATTTTTGCACAGTTGTTACATTTACGTGGTGTCCTATGTAAATAAGGCATTTTAAATGTTTTTCTTTTATTTATTACAATAAAAACAGGTTATTTAACTCTCATTACCAATGTAATATGTTTTATATCGCTGATGTGAAGGAATTTTGCTATAAAGCAAAATTGCTTTTAAAGTTCAAGAATCTCAGTGGGGCTTGGGACATTTAATAGGCCACCATTCAGAGGTAAACATGCTCATACTTCTGATCCTTGTCTTGTAAAAGATCCCAATTGGGTTTACTCATTGACTAATTAGCACAAAATTTAAAGAATAATGATTGGTCAAGGGCAGAACTGATGGTTCAGTTGATTGTCAAGTCACCCAGGTCCTGGTCCAAACGCCTGTAGGGCCAATCGATTACATTTAAGTTGAAAAAATTGAACCTCGCCCTCCGACACGTATAGTAGCCAACCGCTTCTTTTCACCTGCATGAGACGAATTCACACAGGGATCGGTATCACCAGAGAGTCACACCCTGATCTCCATTATTCTCAATCTCTTTGCGGTCACGTTTGATCATCCAGCGGAGGCCGTAATTGCAGCAGTAATGAGAAATCCCTTCAGCCCTCCTATGCTCAGACGTAACCAATCATGTCTGCGTAGGTGCACGGCCAGCCGATAGGATTTCTAAGATTCAAACTTGAGAGCTTGAAATCTCACATTGTGGGCTAACACGCTGTTAATTTTTTTTTTAGCAAACACCAAGTTTAGTTTTTATACCAACCCTAAATCCACCATTATACAAACGGTGTAAATAATTCTGTCTGTTTTTGAACTTTAAATCAGGTCCAGGGTGAAAGTGGAGCCTGACATCGACGATGACCCAGTATCATGCAGTCAAATGGTGTATGATTGTTATGCCAAGGAGCGGAAAAGCAGAGTAAGACTGTCTATTAGTCCATTATTTCTTAATATAATATTGATTTTTACATTTTATTTATATTATAAAGACATTTATGGGCGCCCGAGTGGTGCAGCGGGATTTTCCACTGGCACACCAGCGCCGAGATTCTGAACTCCTTGGTTTGAAACTCAGCGTTGCCGCCGGTTGGCTGGGTGCCATCTAGTGCGCATAATCGATAGTGCCTGCAGAGAGGGATGGCCGGAATGTGTGGACGGGTAGAGGCCATTTAGTCCATTTACTTGCAATAAAAATCCAGAAGTGTTTGCTTTATTCATTTTGCATTGCATGAATGTCATTACTTGAATTAGTACATTGTTTTTTACACTGCCCCCCCTTTTTTCTCTCCCCCCATGTGTCCTGTAGTCCTCAGAGTGGGCACTCAACAGAGTGGACAATGGCAGCAATGTGATTTTCGAAGAGATGAACTGTCTAGTCAATATCTTGCAGTCAGAAATGGGCCAGGGCATGCGTGTATACGGGAGCACCTTTCTTTGGTTTATACCCTTCGTCCGCTCGGTTATGGAGTTGACCGTGGTTCATGGCAATTACATCGGGGAAATAATCCACTATTTGGAGAAGAACATCGACAGAGACGTGCTGTCTGGACAGAGGAACACTTGTGACAAAGTCACCGAGTTTTTTATCCGACTCCTTGTTGATATAATCGAGCTGCATCTGAGTAAAGACTGCATGGTGAAGGTTTTGTATCTTACCCACATATGGGTGAACGTGGTGGTGCAGTGCGCTACTCTGTCTGGAGAGTTTTTTAGAACTAGAACACCAGACAGGAGAGGAGTCTCCTCAACTACCCCAATTTTTGGCAGCTTAACAAGAACGGCTCTGACTTCAATCGGTGCGATAAGAGAATCTTGCTTGAAGCTGATTCACTCACTGCTAAAGGAAGGGGTACCAGGCGGAACGATCACAGAGTCTGCTTACTTTCTAAAGCTCCTTAAAAAACACATGCGCGAGGCACCGTTAAGAGGGTGGATCCTTACTAGATCGGAGTCCAACGATCTCGAGAAATGCTTAAAAAAGGTCGTGCAGGTTATATCGGACAGGCCCGGTGCGTCACACGAAATACCATGTGCTCCGCCAACACCGCCGACGGATCTTCCGGAAAATTTCGTTTCTCCCTTGAATTTCCCAGTGTTGGAACCTTCGAAGCATATAGAAACCAAGAATGCAGAAGTGCGCCCAAGTGGTGGTGCCCAAGATTATCGTTTCTTTAAAGATGAGCCAGAGTGGGACGATTGGAATATCAGGGCAAAGAAGGAACCCCAGAGCCCAGTACAGATTACAGAATTCTGCCCTGCTTTTGAGGCTCATCACTTGAAACCAGATTTGGGAAAAATACAGGAAATCAGGTCTAAGCTGAAAGAACAGGATTGTAAAATTCAGGCAATCGTTAAGGGACGTTCTGAGACTGATCAGGTGAATTTGTCATCTCCAAGCCCTCAACCTTCTACCTCGCAATCTAATACGCCGAATTCTGCCCGACCGAGCAAATCTACGAAAAAGAAATGCGACGACGACGATGACGACGAGCCTCTCGACGTTCGAATGCGTCGTCTGAAAAGATCCGTCAGGTCATCCAGCGAGTCTGAAGAGGATGCAACTCTATCTAGACAGACTTTAGTCCAAGGTTCTAAGAATTCAAAGATAGACAGCGATTCAAGCGTCATTACAATTTCGGATGATGACGTTCCGACGAGTGATGCCAGGTCAACCAAGAAAGACGTCTGTAAACCTTCATCTGAGCGCAATTTAAACCAGAGTCCAGGTCGAGATTACGATGATTTAAGTGAATCGCAGGTATTTGAGTTTGAAACCCAAGAAGATGTAGCGTCTGTCTGGAATGACCCTTTCGTTGACTGTCCAGTTGAGACCAAGAAGCCCAAAATTGTCACCTCAAACAAATCTGTTAGATGGGATGGTGTGGATCTGGTTTCCGATATGGGTAATGAGACTGAACCTGTTCTAGATGAAGACATTGAGACGGCCTGTCGACAAGCAGAGGAGCAGATAAGTCAGCAGCAGCAGCAGCAGCAGCCACAAAAACCTGCTTCATTTAGCTTAGTTGTGCCACCAAAGGCAAACAGCAGCAGCTCAGATGACCAATTCAATGCATTCGTCAAGCCAAAATCTTCTATGTTTACTATCCCCCCTATAAAAGCCGTACTGCCTGAGAAAAAACCCAATCTTTGCGTACCCCGAAACCCCCTTTTTATAGAAGCACTGGGACGAAAAGTCAAGAGAAGCATCTCTCAAGATGCAGCAAAGCCTAGCACTTCTTCCTCCACCGGTCCTTCCAGAACGTCTTCCGTGCCCCCGGTCGCTTGCCCGCGACCCACTCCTGCCATAGTCCCACCCAAGAAGTTCCGTAAACCCATCGAGCCAAAATCGCCAGCAGAGCAACTGGGCTTGAAAAAGAAGGAGAGAAAAGCATTCGATCTTTCCCAGCGTTCCCTGGACTCATTGGATGAGCTCAGGTCACACGGGCAGAACGTACACATCAAACAGAAGGTGAAGAGAGTACGCCGCTCAAGCAAGCCCCAACCGAAGCTTGCTGAGAAGGTTGGGAAGAAGATGCTCGCCTCTCAGGATATGCAGTTCTTCAGACTGAGCCGCGACAAGCTCCAGAAGCCGATGTCTGCCCCCGCGGTGGCGCCCAGACCCGCCCCACCTAAATCGAGACACGCAATTGAAAATGCAGACGTCTCGGAAGAGGATGCGGACGACTTCTTCCTTCCGTGCTCTCAACCGGATCCTGACAGGAGGACGGATAATGAAAAGGCCGCCATGAACGTCTCGTCATCGGACGTCAACAGAGCGAGTACTTCGGTCAACAGTACGAGTAAAGACTCCAGTTCATTGCCGAGCCCTGAGGGTGCTGTTGGAAATAATGGTTCTGCGGTACGCCCACCAGAATCGAAGGAAGAAACCGGTGGCGATGACTTTGATGATGAGTGGACAACCCTTACACAAAACGAACCCACTGACATGGAGCTTTGTTCTCAGATAGAAGAAATGGAGGAGGAATACGGTGAGAATTTCATGATCGCAGCAAACGACCAACCAAGTACTTCATCCATCTCAGTGCCTCCTAAACCTCCTCCCACTGCTACCACTCAGAACGATCACGCGTTATTCTTAAAGCCTGACGTGCCACCTGTATCTCAGAAGAAAACGACCACAAAGATTTACACGTCGAGTTCCCGTAGCGCCTCTTTGGCCATGGAAATAGGAAAGCCGCCCACCCCTTTGCCTGCTGCCAACATCGCTAAAGCTAAAGTTGCACGTCCACCACTGGCAATCCCGCCTCCTCAACCCGTGCAAGAATTCCGTCCACCTCCGCCACCCAGAACCCCTCAGTACCCTAATCCTAACCAGTTCCCCAGGTCGACCGTTTCCAGCAACGTACCATCACCTTCCTATATGCCTGCTCATAAATCCTATCCCAGACCAGCGGATCAGAGTGAGAGATTTGACGTGAAACAGATGTGTGACCAAGACTTTTTGAGGCAAAGCATACTGAAATGGGAGTTCCGCATGCTTGACAATTATGAAATGTATGGCTCTCCAGATGACCTGTGTCCCTTTCCCCTTAAGGAAGTACCAACGAGGTTCTCTAGCTACAAGGAGTACTTCCACACCTTCTACCCACTTTTGCTCATCAATGCGTTTGAAGAGGTGAGTTTATTTGATTTATTACTACGTGCATGTGTACCAGTCTACCATGTTTGATTACTGGGTCATTGTGTATTAAATGAATGAATGAATAAGTGACCAGAAAGTAGATAATGATAAACTCTGGGATGGCTGCTCGACATCCTATTGGCGGTTCGTGGCTCACTCAGGTGTTTGTCTGATCATACACTAATAAAACCACCTCCTTGTTCCTACACTCACTGTCCATTTTATCAGCTCCACTTACCATATAGAAGCACTTTGTAGTTCTACAATTACTGACTGTAGTCCATCTGTTGCTCTGCATGCTTTGTTAGCCTGCTTTCATGCTGTTCTTCAATAGTCAGGACCACCACAGAGCAGGTATTATTTAGTTGGTGGATCATTCTCAGCACTGCAGTGACACTGACATGGTGGTGGTGTGTTAGTGTGTGTTGTGCTGGTGTGAGTGGATCAGACAGCAGCGCTGCTGGAGTTTTTAAATACAGTGTCCACTCACTGTCCACTCTATTAGACACTCCTACCTAGTTGGTCCACCTTATAGATGTAAAGTCAGAGAAGATCGCTCATCTATTGCTGCTGTTTGAGTTGGTCATCTTCTAGACCTTCATCAGTGAACACAGGACGCTGCCCACGGGGCGCTGTTTGCTGTACTGAGAATAGTCCACCAACCAAAAATATATTCAGCTGTGACGGTGAGGTGTTTGCAAACTCCAGCAGCACTGCTGTGCCTTATCCACCGATACCAGCACAACACACACTAACACACCACCACCATGTCAGTGTCACTGCAGTGCCGAGAATGATCCACCACCTAAATAATACCTGCTCTGTGGTGGTCCTGACCATTGAAGAACAGCATGAAAGGAGGCTAACAAAGCATGAAGAGAAACAGATGGACTACAGTCAGTAATTGTAAAACTACAAAGTGCTCCTATATGGTAAGTGGAGCTGATAAAACAATGCGGTGGTTTTAATTTTATGGCTGATCGGTGTGTGTGTGTTTGTTGATTAGACTTGTCATTCATTGTTCTGTAGATGGCTGGTGAATGGCTAAGTGGTGGGAAACTTGAGCTTAAGCTTAACATCCAGAGAATCGAATACAGCAAACGGACTGCCAGCGCCAGTTTCACAGGTAATTCGAGATTCGATTCCTAGGTCCTTTCTGTGTGGATTTTGAATGTTGATGTCCATGTGGGTTTTCTCTCACAGTCCAAAGGCATGAGATCAGGTTAACTGAAGCTACTAAAATTGTCCTTGGGGTAAAGGATGGTGAGGAGAGGTAACAAAGCATGTATTTAGTAAAACAGATCTGATCAGCTTTGACAATGGTTAGCAGAAGGAGCCAATAAGGAGCAGGTTTGTTTTTTCAGTTGATTTAAAGAAATATTGCAGTAATTTTTCCACCCCAAGTGGTCACATGCATTCCAAAACAGAGATGCTTATCAGTCCAAGTGTTGCTGTTTAGATTGTTGTATTTTCCATTTAATATATTTACAGCTATTTAATATTTTTTAGATAGTCTTAGCACTTTAAAAAACAAAAAAGTTGACATTTCTTGACTTAAAAGTCTCGTGTTCTTTTTATATAGCAAACCTGAGCCCTCAGCAGGAAATGAAGCAGTTCTATCCTAAAGAGGAAGACCTGGTGCTGCTCCAGCTGCCGCAGAACACCGGCGCATATGTTGACGATGGGCCGTGCGTTTCTGGAATGAATTACCACTTTGGCTATGTGGTGAAATCCAACGTGATCAGTAATGGAGGAGGTGTGTAAATGACCAGCAGATGTGTGCTGGTTTCCTTCAGTCCACTTTATGAAATGAACAAGCTTTATTTCTATTACCTGATGATGGATTATTCCAGAAAAAATGTGGACAGACAGACAGATGTTACAGGTAATGTCACGATTGCAGTCTTGCTGTATTAATTGTGTCTGTTTTGGTTACCTCTAGGTCAGCCCTCGACATTAAACATTACAATCCAGACACATGGAAATGTCTCTTCGGTTAACTCCCAGCCAGTATCCTGCAAGCTGTTGGGTTCACTGGTCAGCACCATGAGGGAATTCAAAGCGCTGTGCTTGTTACACAGGCACATCATGACACAACCACTTCTCATACCTGACATTAAGTTCCTTGCACCCTGTGAAGAGGCCGTGCCAAACCTGGATATGCCTGTGAGTTGAGCGGGGGCCTGTATTATTATATCAGTTTTGGACTTGCCATATTAGTGTGCCACTTTTACACTGATCAGCCATAACATTAAAACCACCTCCTTGTTTCTACACTTACCATATAGAAGCACTTTGTAGTTCTACAATTACTGACTGTAGTCCATCTGTTTCTCTGCATGCTTTGTTATCCCTCTTTCACCCTGTTCTTCAATGGTCAGGACCATCACAGGACCACTACAGAGCAGGTATTATTTATGCGGTGGATCATTCTCAGCACTGCAGTGACACTGACATGGTGGTGGTGTGTTAGTGTGTGTTGTGCTGGTATGAGTGGATTAGACACAGCAGCGCTGCTGGAGTTTGCAAACACCTCACCGTCACTGCTGGACTGAGAATAGTCCACCAACCAAAAATATCCAGCCAACGGTGCCCTGTGGGCAGCGTCCTGTGTCCACTGATGAAGGTCTAGAAGATGACCAACTCAAACAGCAGCAATATATGAGTGATCGTCTCTGACTTTACTACCTAGTCGGTCCACCTTGTAGATGTAGTGTCTAATGGAGTGGACAGTGAGTGGACACGGTATTTAAAAACTCCAGCAGCGCTGCTGTGACTGATCCACTCATACCAGCACAACACACACTAACACACCACCACCATGTCAGTGTCACTGCAGTGCTGAGAATGATCCACCACCTAAATAATACCTGCTCTGTGGTCATCCTGACCATTGAAGAACAGGGTGAAAGCAGGCTAAAAATGGATGTAGAGAAATTGAAGTTCTACTATTACTGACTGTAGTCCATCTAAGTGCTTCTATATGGTAAGTGGAGCTGATAAAATGGACAGTGAGTGTAGAAACCAGGAGATGGCTTTAATGTTATGGCTGATCAGTGTATTTCTACAAACAAAAGACTATCCTTAGTTCGGTCTAGGGTGCTATGATAGAATCCAGTTGTAGAAAAATGCTTGCCACTAGAGATTTAGCCCGTGGCATTTAAATGAGCGAGAAAGACCGAACAAAATTCTCTGAAATGAAAATGGCATTGAGTATATCGCAGCTTCCCTCCATCATGTAAATATGGGTGGGTCTCAGCTACTGAGCTCAGATTTATGCAGTCACAATTGTACAATGCCAGTTGTATGAGTAAGTCAATTGCACTGCTGTACTGTTGCTATTCTTGGTACATTATGAATTACGAACACCTCTTATTTATTTTAGGATTATAACAGAGACCAGGTCAAAGCAATTAACTTTGGTGTTGCCATGGTGAGAAGGAAAGAGAAGACTCCAAAGATTTTGTTAATCCACGGACCTCCAGGAACTGGCAAGAGCAAAACCATAGTCGGCCTTCTGCACAGAATTCTCTCAGTATGTCTTTGATTCTTTATGTAGGTGTGTGTGTGTGCGTTTGCTTGTATGTACTTGGATGAGCTAATGTTAGGATGTTCATCTTCAGGATGGTCAAGCTCCAGCATCCAACCATTATGGCGGGTCTCGACGGATGCGCATTTTGGTCTGTGCGCCCTCCAATGCTGCTGTCGACAATCTGATGAAGAAAATTATTGTCTGCTTTAAAGATGGGTGCCGAGACATTCGTCATCCCCAAGGTAACACGCACTTGCCTATGACCATGGAACGCTATAACCAGTGCAACACCTTACTGTATGATGAAAACTAAAATAATAATGTGATGCTATGATGTGACAACACAAGTGTGCTTACTCTCTAGCTTAATAGACTGCCACAGTACCATAATTTATAAATTAAACTTTATCACACGTATGTATGTACCTCATTGGAAAAAAAGTGAAGCATCTGCTGGATAATGATAATACTGATAATGACTGATTGCTGTAATATGTTTGGCTTTATTTGTAGGAAATTGTGGCGACATCAACCTGGTGCGACTGGGGAACGAGAAAACCATCTGTAAAGATCTTAAACTCTTCAGCCTTGACAGCCAAGCCAAAAACAGAGCAGGTAAGTAACAATGCATTAACAAACGGTTACTGTGAAAGGACCCACCCATATCAACGGTTTATGCAGGTATGCAATGCACTGTAAAGGGTAAAAAAAAGGTGACGCGTTCAATATCTGGGGTGACACAGTGGCTCATTGGGTAGCACTGTCGCCTCACAACAAGAAGGTCCTGGGTTCGATCCCCAGGTGGGGTGGTCCGGGTCCTTCCTCTGTGGAGTTTGCGTGTTCTCCCCGTGTCTGTGTGGGTTTCCTCCGGGCTCCGTTTTCCTCCCACAGTCCGAAGACATGCACACAAGTGAGGTGAATTTCTTTCATTCATTTATTCATTTTCTTATCCGCTTATCCAATTAGGGTCGCGGGCGGTGCTGGAGCCTATCCCAGCTTTTCGATGGGTGCAAGGCACACAGTAACACCCTGGACGGGACGCCAGTCCATCGCAGTGCCGACACACATACACTTATAGGGCAATTCAGTGTCTCCAGTTAACCTGAGTGCATGTTTTTAGACTGGGAAGTGGAGCTCCCGGAGGAAACCCACGCAGACACGGGGAGAACATGCAAACTCCGCACAGAAAGGATCCGGACCGCCCCGTCTGGGGATCGAACCCAGGATCTTCTTGCTGTGAGGCGACAGTGCTACCCACCGAGCCACCGTGTCACCCTGTGAGGTGAATTGGAGACACTAAATTGTCCATGACTGTGTTCGATATAACCTTGTGTGTAATGAGTTCCTGTCATGAATGTAAGCATGAAAGTGTTGTACTGTCAATGTACAGTGTAATGATACCAGCATTTTAGGGCATCCCCCCCACACACAATCATTTTTGCTTTTCTGTGTGTAGAGAAAGCTCAGCAGAGGTCAGATATGGATATCCAGAGAAAGAGGGAAGAACTGGACAGGACCATTGACACATTGTCTCGTCAGTGTGCACAAACGAAACAAGACGGCAGACTGGCAGAGGTAACGTGTTCTCCAGACGATAATTAGCAAGCCACTGCTTTTTTGAAGAACTGCTTAGTATAATGTATTGCACGCTCGATCACAAAAAGCCTCGCCCTCGAAAATACTTGGTTTTGGTGTCCCCTGCACAGGAATGTTGTTTGTCACTATAAAAGAGCTTTCTGAAAATGTGTTTGCGAGGATGCGAGAAATCTCCATTTTAGCTGACAGTCATTTGTGTTTGATGTAGGAAAGGTTGAACAGGGTGTCTTACAGCTGCTTTTGAGATACTATCTCCAGGACTGGTTGGGACTAATGTCATCATGTCATCATCTCCATTATGCCAAGTTCACACTACACGACTTTCCAAGTCGTCAGGTCGCTGTACGGTTCACACTACACAACTGGATCTCTTGTAATCGGGAGTCTTTCAAGTCGGTGTGACTTTCACACTACATGACTGATCGGTGATAGGGGGTTTCTACCACTACACCATCTATCACCAAGTGGAATCGCAGGCAAACTTCTCTGGTGTTTAATGGGGTTTAATGATACCACGTCCGAAAATGCACGTCAACAAGTAGCGAGCGATCAAAGTTTGTGCGCTGATGTGCAGCGTAAAATCAAGGAACAATGTTGCAACGTTGGTGTTAAGTTTTACAGTATTTCTGACTATCGTTCTCTACAAAACATGTGTGTGTTGATGTATTCTGATATAAACTATATTAAGCCCCTGTCTCACCTTTTTACACCTCCTCCCCTGCGTTTTCCCTCACCCCACATCTTGCGTTCTCATTGGCTGTTTGACATAGCGCTCATTGCAAGTCGTGCAACTCGGATCCAGATAATTGACACGCTGAATATCTCCCTTCGGTCGAGCCGCTCGGATCGAGTTGTTGAGTAGTTCACACATAGCGATTGAGAGCCGAGTTTCGATCCCCGAGCGAACGCCAAGTTGCTCCCGAGTCGGCAAATCTAGCGGCGACCAGTCGGCGAGCGAAATTCAGGGCAGAAATCGTGTAGTGTGAACTAGGCATTATTCTGTTTTTTTTGTAGCTGGACCTGAGATTTGTATTTGGAAGTTCACCTGGGTTTAAACTTCAGTGTATATTGTTAATCAGACTTGTCATGTTTGCTGCTTGCCATGAACATTTTTGCTAATAAAATTTTTTTTTTTGTCCTCAGTTTCAAATGCTCCATGCTCAGAAGTTAAACTGCTGTAACGAAAGGCAGAATCTTAGCCGACAGTTTAAAGAGGTACTGTTTTAAAACTATTTTTAAAAACTATATTTGGTAAAGCACAGGTTCTCTTATTTGGATTTGTAAAAAAAAAAATGGATTATGAGAAATTAGTTTTGTAGCTGCTCAGGTGGCGCAGTGGTAAAAACACACGCTGAACACCAGAGCTAGGATCTTGAATACATCGTATCGAATCTAGCTACCACATGAACAACGATTGGCCTGTTCTTTATATAAAAGCCGGATAGGGACTCCCTCATAACTGGTGCAATTACGACCTCTGCTGGCTGATTGATGGCGCCTGCACAGAGACGAGGAAAGAGTGCTGATCAGGGTGTGTCTCTCCGTACACAGTGCTGATCCGCATTGCACACGTCAAAGTGTAGGTGACCAGATGCATACGGCTGCTGCCCACGTGTCAGAGGGGGCGTGGGTTAGCTTCGTTCTCCTCAATCAGAGCGGGAATCGGCATTGGTGGAGAGGAAGCATGATGCAATCGGGCAATTGGACGCGCTAAAAGGGGAGAAAATGTCCCAAAAATATGGTCCTGTTATGACTGAATACAACTGTTTCATCGAAAGTACATGGAACAATGTTCTGTTCACCAAGATCAAGAGGAAAGCCCTACCTATCGCTTTAAGCCGAGGAAATTTGGCAGGTCTGCCATGAATTAGAAAGTGCTGGAATGGCGCCCAGGTGCAGCGGGATATTCCGCCAGCACTCCAGCACCGAGATTCTGAATTCCTCGGTTCGAAACTCGGTGTTGCCACCGGTCGGCTAGGCGCCATCTAGCGGACATAATTGGCAGTGCCTGCAGCAGACACGATTCTGCTAGGGTGGGATGACCGGACTATGTGGGTGGGGTCTTCAAACGCTGTGTAAGGACCCTGATTGGCAGATACAGAGGCGTCTGTGCAAAGTGCATAGGTGAAAAAGGGTTCCGTGGCTTCTAGAATCTACTGACTTGTACAGTGTTGGGTAACATCAATGCTTATCCTTTGAAGACTGTGCCTTAATTTGCTTCCAATATACAGTTTTAAGTTTTCTCCACTGCTTCTGACCTCGTGTCCTTACTCTTTTGGTTTTACTAGCTATACAGTAAAAGACAGGAGGTGCAGAAACGTCTGCTGCATGATGCTCACATTATCTGTTCCACCGTGAGCACGAGCGGTAGCTTCGTGCTCCAGTCAGCCTTCCGCCGTCTAGGACATGAACCCTTCAGCTGCGTCATCATGGATGAGGTGTGTTCATCTGTTCAAAAGAATCTAAATAACGTGCTGCAGTGCGCAGTTGCTTATGTGTTTGTGTGTGCTCTTGTAGGCAGGACAAGCTAAAGAACCCGAGACCCTGATTCCATTGCTGTATCGATGCCCCTCCCTCATTCTGGTGGGTGACCCAGAGCAACTTCCACCAACCGTCATCTCTACGGTAATGCACACTACAATAAACCATGTTCAATGTATTAGGGTGTTTGTGGCACAGCTGGTACTGTGGGTGATAGGTGAGGGAAAACTAGTAAACACTGATCAGCCATAACATTAAAACCACCTTTTTGTTTATTTTATCAGCTCCACTTACCATATAGGAACACTTTGTAGTTCTACAATTACTGACTGTAGTCCATATGTTTCTCTTTTTAGTCTGCTTTTACCCTGTTCTTTAATGGTCAGGACTCTCCAAGGACCACCACAGAGCAGGTATTATTTAGGTGGTGGATCATTCTCAGCACTGACATGGTGGTGGTGTGTTAGTGTGTGTTGTGCTGGTATGAGTGGATCAGGCACAGCAGTTTTTAAACACCTCACTGTCACTGCTGGACTGACAATAGTTCACCAACCAAAAATATTCAGCCAACAGCTCCCTGTAGGCAGCGTCCTGTGACCACTGATGAAGGTCTAGAAGATGAGCAACTCAAACAGCAGCAATAGATGAGCGATCGTCTCCGACTTTACATCTACAAGGTGGACCAACTAGGTAGGAGTGTCTGATCAAGTGGACAGTGAGCGCTGCTGTGTCTGATCCACTCATACCAGCACAACACACACTAACACACCACCACCATGTCAGTGTCACTGCAGTGCTGAGATTGATCCACCACCTAAACAATACCTGCTCTGTAGTGATCATGTGGGGGTTCTGACCATTGAAGAACAGGGTGAAAGCAGGCTAAAAAGGTATGCAGAGAAACAGATGGACTACAGTCAGTAATTGTAGAACTACAAGGTGCTTCTATATGGTTAGTGGAGCTGATAAAATGGACAAAAGGTGGTTTTAATGTTATGGCTGATCAATGTACAGTACTATTAACTTAATTAGTTAATAGTGCGCCATCTAGTGGAATAAACTGAAACGCAGGGTATTGCATAAAAAGGTGAAATGAATGCAGTCTTGAGGGTCTCAACGGGCCAGATTAAACAGCCTAACCATCATTTTGTCATTTGTACAAATGACCCGCAGCTGACTTGTCTCTTTGTGATTTCAGAAAGCCAAAGAACTCGGTTATGACCAGTCCCTGATGGCTCGGCTATGGAAGAGCTTTCATCAGTCAAACCCTCGTTCATCCCCCGTAGTCTTCCTCAGCCTCCAGTACCGCATGCACCCGGACATCTGCGAGTTCCCTTCCAAATACATCTACGGCAACAACTTGAAAAACGACTGGTACGACATCGCCCACATGCATTAAGCAACACGGGTTTCTGATCAAGTCCATGCTGTAGAGGTTTAGTGGTTTAGAGCTGTATTTTGTTGCATTGGGATATTCAGGCCTGGAAAGTGTTCAGTTTTTACACAACAGTGGTGGCTTTACAGGTTTGCTTTGCCATGGGCTCCTCCATGGAGTTGGTGAGTCTGGAACTAAGACTGTTTAAGCATGCAAGCTTATTTATGGATAGCTTAGAAAATACGAACTCCATTTCCCAAAGTTAGGACGTTATGTGATGTTGGGACGTTTTTTTTTTTTTTTTCTCCTTTAAACTTTATTTAACTTAATGAAAGTACAACGAAATTATTTATATATTTTTTTTTTTACTGACCAGCTTAATTGTATTTTGTACACCGATCAGCCATAACATTAAAACCACCTCCTTGTTTCTACACTCACTGTCCATTTTATCAGCTCCACTTACCATATAGAAGCACTTTGTAGTTCTACAATTACTGACTGTAGTCCATCTATTTCTCTGCATATCTCTGCATATTCCCCAGGACCACCACAGAGCAAGTATTATTTAGGTGGTGGATGATTCTCAGCCCTGCAGTGACACTGACATGGTGGTGGTGTTAGTGTGTGTTGTGCTGGTATGAGTGGATCAGACACAGCAGCGCTCCTGGAGTCTTTAAATACCGTGTCCACTCACTGTCCACTCTATTAGACACTCCTACCTAGTTGGTCCACCTTGTAGATGTAAAGTCCGAGACGATTGCTCATCTATTGCTGCTGTTTGAGTTGGTCATCTTCTAGACCTTCATCAGTGGTCACAGGATGCTGTCTACGGGGCGCTGTTGGCTGGATATATTAGGTTGGTGGACTATTCTCAGTCCAGCAGTGACAGTGAGGTGTCTAAAAACTCCACTCATACCAGCACAACACACACTAACACACCACCACCATGTCAGTGTCACTGCAGTGCTGAGAATGATCCACCACCTAAATAATACCTGCTCTGTGGTGGTCCTGGGAGAGACCTGACCATTAAAGAACAGCATGTAAGGGGGCTAACAAAGCATGCAGAGAAACAGATGGACTACAGTCAGTAATTGTAGAACTACAAAGTGCTCCTATAAGGTAAGTGGAGCTGATAAAATGGACAGCAAGTGTAGAAACGAGGTGGTTTTAATGTTATGTCTGTCCCAGTTTTTGTGTTGCAAGCGATCAGCCATGTGCCCATTGTCTGATTCTGTTTGTCATGATGCGCCATACATTTCAGATCTGGACTGCAGGCAGGTTAGTGAAGCACACATACATTTGCAAAATAAAGTCTGGCATTGTTTTGCTGAAATATTTATGGGCTTTCTGGGAAAAGAGGTTGCTTGGGGGGCAGCATATTGTTTTATGGACATGCCTCTGTCCCAACTTTTTTGATGATGTTGCATACATCAAATTTAAAATGTGATTATATTTACCAAAATCAGTCAAGTCGGCCACAACATTAAAAAACTATCTTTTTTTATAATTTTTGTCACTTAAAGGATCAAGAGAATAAACAAATTACAAATTCTTGTTTTTTTTAATTGCTTTTTACAAAAGGTCCCAATATTTTTGGAAATGGGGTTTGTAGCCGTCTCTGCATCGCTTCATTATTTATGGTGGCATGAGGCACTGTCAAACCCTTGAATTCATAATTAACAATCATAACTAGATTCAGCAAACGTTATGCTTAGTAATTCTGCCAGTGTTTTATTATACTGTACATAAGTTTGAAGTGACTCGTACCGTCTTACAAAATGCACAACTTTGTAGTGTTGCTACCCTCATAGACCAAGATTTATCCATTACTACCAGCCTGGCCAGGTGCTTGACAGACACAATTGTTGTATCTGAGGGAGGAAAGATACAACAATTTTAAGTGCCACTGCAATAGTGACGACTCCTTCAAATGTGGTACAGCTCTTTTTGGGAATGCACCGCTGGCTGGTGTAAAAGAAGCGCCTGCCAGTCTGTGTCCTCATTTTGCTTTATATGTGAACGAGCAGTTCTTAGAAGTTCTTAGTAGTAATCCTTCACTATTGTTCATATTGTCTTCCCATCATAGATTTGTAGCATTTATAGCACTTATTTTAACTTTATTAACCATTGCTTATTTAATAGAGATGCTTATTAACAATTTAAATTAAACGCCAGCATTAACTAGTAATTTACCAGTCATTTTCCTCCTGGAAATTGGTAAGAAAAGATTTATAATTCTTTAAAGTAATTAGGACACTACTGATTTTGCTATTGTCACATGCCTAATGGACTTTAAATTGTAAGATTAGTGTTGACGAATGTGTCCTTTCTTTTTAGTGATATGGCTCAGAAGCGGTGTTCTCCCACTTGGCTGTTTGAGCCTTACAGAGTGTTTGACGTGACCGATGGAACAGAGACCAAAGACAAAGAGTAAGTTGGGGAAGACTTTTTTTTTATTTTTTTTTATACGAATTCTACACAGACAAGGCATAACATTATGACCACTGACGGGTGAAGTGAATAACACTGATTATCTCTTCATCACGGCATCTGTTAGTGGGTGGGACATATTAGGCAGCAAGTGAACATTTGATCCTCAAAGTTGATCACGTTTTTATGTTTGAATGAGACGCGATCTACCAGCGTGCACTGTGCGATTGACTGGTAGATCACGATCGCAGACATCCCAAGTTGCAAAAACTCATTTCAGGGAGGTACCCCCGGACCCAGACCTCTCGCACACACCAAAGGATGATGGGTGATAACAGAACTTTTAGGAGCTGCTAACTGAGCTACTAAACTAACTGTTCGCATCACAAACACATTAATGTGTACTACATAGTGCACTAGATTGTGTGAAAGATAATAGATTTATGTTCCCTACGTAGTGCACTAGTTTGTATATTAGAAAAGAATTTATGTTCCTTACTTAGTGCACTAGATAGTGTACTAGATAATAGACTTATGGACTTATCTTACATAATGCTTTAGGTAGCGTAATGGTTAACGGATTTAGGTTCCTTACATAGTGCACTAGATAGTATTTTAGATATGAATTTGTTCCCTACATAGTGCACTAGATTGTGTATTAGATAACTCATTCATGTTCACTACATAGTGCACTAGAAAGTATAACGATGATGATTTGTGTTCCTTACATAGTGCACTAGATAGTGTATTACATAATTAATGATGTTCCCTACATAGTGCACTAAATTGTATATCAGATAATGGATTTATGTTCCCTACATAGTGCACTAGACAGTATATTAGCCAATTGAATTATGTTCCCTACACAGTGCGCTAGATTGTGTATTAGATAACGGATTTAATACGCGATCGGGGGAAAAAGTCTGTGTCGCCTGCATGCGCGTTTATGTGCGTGTGCGTTCTTGGCCGCTCGTTCTAGATTCCGGGAGATTTTATCTGACTTCATCAGGGAGCCGCTATGTATATGCGGGAGACTCCCGGAACTTCCGGGAGACTTGGGATGTCTGCGATCGAAGTATTGGGCACCCCAGGTTTACACTGTCATTCCTCTAAAGCACATGTGTAGTTGAAATCCTTAACACCCACAGCTACATCTCTTCTCACTGTAATGGCAATGTTTCTGCGTCTGTGTCTGTGTTGTTTGCTTCAGTTCATACAGTAATCGAAAAGAAGTAAAGCTGGTGTTGCTGCTGCTGAAGCTGCTCTGGGAGAAGCAGTCGACGTCCGTGGAGAGGCAGTTGATGCGCATTGGTGTTATTACACCTTATAACGCCCAGAAACGCTGCATTTTGGAGGCTCTCAGCAAAGAAAGCAAAACCCAACAGTAAGGCAAAACACTCATAACATTTTACAAAGCTCTGTGCTTTACACCTGGTCTAAGAATACTGGCATGTTTAATATATTTGCAGTCATTGTGAATTTAATAATGATTTATAACACGAAGATATTACTATGAGGTCTCATAGTCTAAATCAAACAAGGCAAAACCCAAATTGTATACACCGATCAGCCATAACATTAAAACTACCTCCTTCTTTCTACACACACTGTTTATTTTATCAGCTCCACTTACCATATAGGAGCACTTTGTAGTTCTACAATTACTGACTGTAGTCCATCTGTTTCTCTGCATGCTTTGTTAGCCCCCTTATATGCCATTCTTCATTCTCAGCACTGCAGTGACACTGACATGGTGGTGGTGTGTTAGTGTGTGTTGTGCTGGTATGAGTGGATAAACACCTCTGTCACTGCTGGACTGAGAATAGTCCACCAACCAAAAACATCCAGCCAACAGCACCCCATGGGCAGCGTCCTGTGACCACTGATGAAGGTCTAAAAAATGACCAAGTCAAACAGCAGCAATAGATGAGCGATCGCCTCTGACTTTACATCTACAAGGTGGACCAACTAGGTATGAGTGGACACGGCATTTAAAAACTCCAGCAGCACTGCTGTCTGATCCACTTATACCAGCACAACACACACTAACACACCACCACCATGTCAGTGTCACTGCAGTGCTGAGAATGATCCACCACCTAAATAATACCTGCTCTGTGGTGGTCCTGGGAGAGTCCTGACCATTGAAGAACAGCATGAAAGGGGGCTAACAAAGCATGCAGAGAAACAGATGAACTACAGTCAGTAATTGTAGAACTACAAAGTGCTTCTATATGGTAAGTGGAGCTGATAAAATTGACAGTAAGTGTAGAAACAAGGAGGTGGTTTTAATGTTATGGCTGATCAGTGGTCCACTTTATCATATAGTTGTATACTATGCCACCAAGTGGTCAAAAAAGTGCATTACACATTTTTTCATTTAGATATACTGTAGGTGGATCTCTGCAAGTGACTTTCAAACGTTTACGATCTTCAGCCGCTGGATCAGATCTATACCACAGTTGTCAGTTGTACTACATGGTGTGTGTGTGTGTCTGTCATGATTTTAAATGTCTTACACAATCCATTTAAAATACATGTGAACTTTATGTTCACTGTATTAACTACATAGATTCATTTTTTGTGTGTATTAGGGTGGAGGTGGACACTGTTGATGGTTTCCAGGGCCGTGAAATGGACTGCATCATTGTGTCCTGTGTAAGAGCCAGTAACAAATCAGGCAGTATTGGGTAAGCAGTTTGAATGTGTATGTGTGTTTAATACGTGCAATGTTACTGTTAGGCTAACAGTTGTTGTTGTTGTTTTGATTTTTGTTTTTTGGAAGGTTTGTTGGAAGTCGTCAGAGGATGAACGTGACTCTAACCAGAGCCAGATACAGTCTGTTCATACTGGGACATATACGTGCACTCAAGGTGAATGCAGACACCAACCATGAGCCAATATACACCGACTAAGCATAACATTATGACCACTGACGGGTGAAGTGAAAAACACTGATTATCTCTTCATCACGGCACCTGTTAGTGGGTGGGATATATCAGGCAGCAAGTGAACATTTAATCCTCAAAGTTGATGTTAGAAGCAGGAAAAATGGGCGAGGGTAAGAAGGATTTGAGCGAGTTTGTCAAGGACAAAATTGTGATGGCCAGACGACTGAGTCAGAGCATCTCCAAAACTGCATCTCTTGTGGGGTGTCGAAGGATGGAACAGTGGTAAACCGGCGACAGGGTCGTGGGCGGCCAAGGCTCATTGATGCACGTGGGGAGCGAAGGCTGGCCCGTATGATCCGACCCAACAGACGAGCTACTGTAGCTCAAACTGCTGAAGAAGTTAATAATGCTGGTTCTGATAGAAAGGTGTCAGATTACACAGTGCATCACAGTTGCAGGGCTGTTTTGGCAGCAAAAGGGGACCAACACAATATTAAGAAGGTGGTCATAATGTTATGGCTGGTCGGTGTCTCTTATCTATCTATCCATCCATCCATCCATCCGTCTGTCTCTATCTATCCATCCATCTGTCTGTCTATCTATCTGTCCATCCATCTATCTGTCCATCCATCTATCTATCTGTCCGTCCATCCATCCATCTATCTATCTGTCCGTCCATCCATCCATCTATCTATCTGTCCATCCATCTATCTGTCCATCCATCTATCTGTCCATCCATCTATCTATCTGTCCGTCCATCCATCCATCTATCTATCTGTCCGTCCATCCATCCATCTATCTATCTGTCCATCCATCTATCTCTGTCTATCCATCCATTCATCTATCTGTCCATCCATCCATCTATCTGTCCATCCATCCATCCATCTATCTGTCCATCCATCCATCTATCTGTCCATCCATCCATCTATCTGTCTATCCATCCATCCATCTATCTATCTGTCTGTCTGTCTGTCTGTCTGTCCATCCATCCATCTATCTGTCCATCCATCTATCTCCATCCATCTATCTCTGTCTATCCATCCATTCATCTATCTGTTCATCCATCCATCTATCTCTCCATCCATCTATCTGTCCATCCATCCATCCATCTATCTGTCCATCCATCCATCTATCTGCCCATCCATCCATCTATCTGTCCATCCATCCATCCATCTATCTGTCCATCCATCCATCTATCTATCTATCTATCTGTCTATCTATCCATCCATCCATCCATCCATCTATCTGCCCATCCATCCATCCATCTATCTGTCCATCCATCCATCCATCTATCTATCCGTCTATCCATCCATCTATCTATCTGTCTATCCATCCATCAATCCATCCATCTATCTGCCCATCCATCCATCCATCTATCTGTCCATCCGTCCATCCATCTATCTATCTATCTGTCTATCCAACCACATCTATCTATCTGTCTATCCATCCATCCATCCATCCATCTATCTGCCCATCCATCCATCTATCTGCCCATCCATCCATCTATCTATCTGTCCATCCATCCATCTATCTGTCCATCCATCCATCTATCTATCTATCTGTCTGTCTATCCATCCATCTGGGCGGCACGGTGGCTAAGTGGGTAGCACTGTCGCCTCACAGCAAGAAGGTCCTGGGTTCGAACCCCAGGTGGGGCGGTCCGGGTCATGAATGTTAGGATTTTTAACGTCATGTTTTTACACTTGTGGTTACATTCATGACAGGAACGGTAGATATTAATTACACAAGGTTTATCAGTTCACAAGTTTATATCAAGCACAGTAGTCTTGGACAATTTAGTATCTTCAATTCACCTCACCTGCATGTCTTTGGACTGTGGGAGGAAACCGGAGCACCCGGAGTAAACCCACGCAGACACGGGGAGAACATGCAAACTCCACACAGAAAGGACCCGGACCGCCCCACCTGGGGTTCGAACCCAGGACCTTCTTGCTGTGAGGCGACAGTGTTACCCACTAAGCCACCATGCCGCCCAGATGGATGGATAGACAGATAGATGGATGGACAGATGGATGGATGGACAGACAGCTAGATGGATGGATGGATGGATGGACAGATGGATGGATGGACAGACAGCTAGATGGATGGATGGATGGATGGACAGATGGATGGATAGACAGACAGATGGATGGATGGAGAGATAGATGGATGGATTTTTGTTTGTTTGTTAGTATTTTTAACGTCATGTTTTTACACTTGTGGTTACAAACAAACAAAAATCCATCCATCTATCTCTCCATCCATCCATCTGTCCATCCATCTGTCCATCTGTCCATCCATCCATCTATCTGTCTATCCATCCATCTGTCCATCCATCCATCCAGCCATCTGTCTATCCAGCCATCTGTCTATCCATCCATCTGTCTGTCTATCCATCCATCTGTCCATCCATCTATCTGTCTGTCCATCCATCCATCTGTCCATCCATCTATCTGTATATCCATCCATCTGTCTGTCCATCCATCTGTCTGTCTATCCATCCATCTGTCCATCCGTCCATCCATCTATCTGTCCATCCATCCATCTATCTCTCCATCCATCCATCTATCTGTCTATTCATCCATCTATCTCTCCATCCATCCATCTATCTGTCTATTCATCCATCTATCTCTCCATCCATCCATCTATCTGTCTATTCATCCATCTATCTCTCCATCCATCCATCTATCTGTCTATTCATCCATCTATCTCTCCATCCATCCATCTATCTGTCTATTCATCCATCTATCTCTCCATCCATCCATCTGTCCATCCATCCATCCATCTATCTGTCCATCCATCTATCTGTCTGTCCATCCATCCATCCATCTGTCCATCCATCTATCTATCTGTCTATCCATCATCTATCTGTCCATCCATTCATCTATCTGTCTATCCATCCATCTGTCTGTCTATCCATCCATCCATCTATACATCCATCCATCTATCCATCCATCTGTCTGTCTATCCATCCATCCATCTATACATCCATCCATCCGTCTATCTATCTACCCATCCATCTATCTGTCTATCCATCCATCTATCTACCTACCCATCCATCCATCCGTATCTCTATCCATCCATCTACCTACCCATCCATCTATCTGTCTCACTATCCATCCATCCATCCATCCGTCTCACTATCCATCCATCCATCCATCCGTCTCACTATCCATCCATCCATCCGTCTCACTATCCATCCATCCATCTGTCTCACTATCCATCCATCTATCTGTCCATCCATCCATCTATCTATCGGTCTATCCATCCATCTATCTGTCCATCCATCTATCTGTCTATCCATCTTTGTCTATCCATGCATCCATCCATCTGTCTGTCCATCCAGCCTTCCAATGAACAAGCTTCAATTTAACCTGTCAGTTACTTAGATGAGCCCATGGTTGATTGCTGTCTGACACAAGTCTGATTTGATCATCTGTGGCTGACAATTAGTAATGATGGCTAGACATACTTTATAATTACTGTTTTTATTTATTTATCAATTTATTTGTTTTTCCTATATAATTATATTCTACATAATTACCATGAGCCATCCTGCAATACTAGATGACCCACACACAGTGATGTAATGTCAAAGCTACTCTCTCTTCTCCGTTTGTCTCTATAGGAGCAGAGGGATTGGGGTGCTCTAATAGATGACGCAGCCAAGCGCGGAACCATCATACCAACACACGAGTCCAAATTCCACGAGGCCGTGAGGAGGGTTCTCAAACAGCCTAAACTCAACCGTAGTTCCTCCTACCCTCAAACTCGTGTCCCTACCCCCTCCGCGACTACGTCCGCGTCACATCCTGACCGGCAAAGAGACCACCACCTACCCGTCAGACCTTCAGACCCTCGCCTGTTAGAGGCTAACCGGACAGTCAGAGAACGGGACCGAGGGAATCAGAGTTCGGGACATGCTAGGCAGGGCGGTCACGGCGGTTCAAACCGTTCTGGGTACCAGAGCTCCGGCCACTCGTCGCATCCGTCTACGGAACTGCAACGTGAACGTTACTTTCCATCCACGTCAGAGGCATCCAGGAGGCACAGGAGATAGTTTACTGTTCTAATTTTAGTTCTAAAATGAGTTTCCTACAGCTTTAAGCCTTTCAACTTGTTCAAGTCCTGAACGGTTTGTTTACAATAATGTGCTAATGTGTTTAAACATTTAATATCCTCATTTTATCCAGCCACCATCGCAGGCTGAGTAACATTTTTCTTCAGATAAATTCATAAGCAATAGAAAAGACGTATATGCCGTGATGCCTTGCTTGGATCCAGCAAATCCTCATTTTAAAAAATGTGCATGCCTCCCAAGACCCTGGGTTCAGTCTTTTGCACAGACTTCAGTTTTCTCGTCCTGCACACGTCCAAAGAATCCACCGTCCAAGCAGGAATGTGTCGCTCTATGCACTTCTAATTCAGGGCTTTTTCATACCTGTGTGTCGTTTTACGTACGTGAAATCCTGTTTGTAAAGAAAAAAAATAATCAACACGTTTTAGTGGCATTTATTGTGCTGAAGAATTTCAGTTAAGCGTCCGACAGGACCAGACGGACTTCTCTTTTATTTGGCTTTTTTAAACGTATTTGGAGATGTACAGTCAAACCTGTTGTTTGTCAGAATTATGGGAGATTTGTTTTACTTTTTCCACTGTTAATAATTAAAAGAGAAAATATTGGATGCATTGTGAAGCATTTAAACTGTTAACTTGTTAGGCACATATACACCGATCAGCCATAACATTAAAACCACCTCCTGTTCATTTTATCAGCTCCATTTACCATATAGGAGCACTTTGAAGTTCTACAATTACTGACTGTAGTCCATCTGTTTCTCTACATACTTTTTGACCTGCTTTCACCCTGTTTTTCAATGGTCAGGACCCCCCACAGGCGGTGGATCATTCTCAGCACTGCAGTGACACTGACATGGTGGTGGTGTGTTCGTGTGTGTTGTGCTGGTATGAGTGGATCAGACACAGCAGCGCTCCTGGAGTTTTTAAATACCGTGTCCACTCTATTAGACACTCCTATCTAGTTGGTCCACCTTGTAGATGTAAAGTCAGAGACGATCGCTCATCTATTGCTGCTGTTTGAGTTGGTCATCTTCTAGACCTTCATCAGTGGTCACAGGACGCTGCCCTCGGGGCGCTGTTGGCTGGATGTTTTTGGTTGGTGGACTATTCTCAGTCCAGCATTGCTGTTGGAATAAAATCAACCCTTAACCGGTTGCATCACTTTTGTAGCAATAACAGTAACTGAACTGAAATTTCCAGGTGTATCTTGTTTTACTTGCTTTTGTATTTAGGTTAAGTATCCTGCTGCATAACCTAACTCCGCTTCGGATTACGGACAGATTACCTTAAGTATTTGCTCATAGAAAGTGGAATTGATGCCACCCTCAACAAGGGCAAGTTGATTAGGTCCTGCATGCACTGCCAACACCAACACCAACCCAATTTCCCCTCCCAATCTAGTCATATCCAATTACCGATTGCATTACGCTTTCTCTGTACTGATGTTGATCTCTACTCTGATTGAGGAGAGCCTAGACTGACACGTGCAGTAACCGACTGCATCTTTTCACCTGCACGAGGCGAGTTCATATGCGGATCACCATTGTGTACGGAGAACCACACCCTGATCAACGGATTATCCTTCGTCCCTGTGCAGGTGCCATCAATCAGTTATGAGGTCCGTCCAGTTCGTCAACAAGCCAATCGTTCATGTAGATGCCCAGAGTTTCGAATTGATGAGTCAAAATCAACACCATGTTTAACAGCTGGACATTGCTAACCAGACAGTTGAGGATTTAGGCCCCATCACTGCCAAGCAACCAGTGTAGGCCCTTGACGCTTCAAATGTTTTCTTTGATTGTAAGTCACTTTGAATGGTGGTGCAACAGTCTAATGCGTTAGCCCACCACTGCAAAGGTTACAAGCTCTGGAGTTCAAATCTACCAGGTGTCCAATAGAAAAATGCGACCGTGTTTCTCGTTGCTGATGAAGAGAACCCGACTGGTCACTGCATGTATGAAGGAAATGGTAAGTGCGACGCTCCTCAGTCACGCCATGGGAGGTGTAAGCAGCAGAGGTAACGTAATTACGGGACTTGGAACTGGCTAAATTGGAAGAAATTGGGGAAAAAACTGGCGGGGTGTTTGGGTGGTCCAGCAGTCTAGCACGCTTGAACTCCACTGGCCTGGTTGGGTGATAAACAGGCTCAGTAGGTTGTGTCTGATGAAAGGGAAACCAATATGGATTTTCCTCTTTGCTCCTATAGCAGTAAGGACTTTTACCTCAAAGGTAGTAATGGGTGTGGCCAATCTATACCAGTAACACTTCCAGCGACTAGCACACCAGAGCTGACATTTCAACCTACATGAACAACCATTGGCTGTTGTTCATACAGGGTTAGGGAACCGGATAGGGACCTCATAACTGAGGCAATTACGACCTCTGCTGGCTGATTGATTGTGCCTGCACAGAGTTGAGGGATAATGCGTTGATCAGGGTGTGGCTCTCCGTACACAAAGCTGATCCGCAGAAAATGCATACATTTAGCAAGTTAATTAAAATAACACTGATTAGCTTCTCATGTGGCCGTCTGTAAAGCTCCCTGTCAGGCAAGTGGCACCTTACCTGCTTCAGACCTGCTTCACCTCTGCTTCAACGAGTGCATTCCAATCACCACAGTAGTTCCCTGTGAAGTGGACTAAGCAGCCATTCAGCCAGTTTAAGTGAGATTACAAACCCTAGGAAGGGAAGGGTTCATCATGACAATGGAAGTTGACAAATTTCCCATCAATCATTGGGTGTCTTTCTGAGTTAAGACAGCTGGCACGTAATCAGCAAATGGTACAAGCAGGATGTATTTGCTTAAACTTAGCAACAATGTGAAGAACGGCTGCAAAATTAGCCAGAAAATGAATTTAGCTTGTTAGCTTTTACATAGCTAATAATCAGCAATACAAAACAATGTAAACACGACTCACTATTTAGCTTTGTTAGCTGATATCATTTGATATATGTGTAGGGGATACAAGGGCACTGAGTAGAGACCCTGTGGAATGGATTTGAACATTGGAAGGGACCATATCTACCGGAGAGTAGGGGGAATCTGGGTTGCCTGCCATTCTAAAACATTCCTGCCATCAACAACTGACGGGAGCACTGACGGATTTTAACATTATACACATCTGGTAGGTGGAATATGTTTGTTTATCATGTTCACATCAGTATCCTGGGGGTATTGTCCCCTTAAAAAATATAGTGGTACCTTGTAACTCAACATCCCCTAAACTCAAAATCTTTGAAACTCAATGCCTTTCGTCAAGAAATTTGTACCCTCTTTTAAAAAAAAATTATTTATTTTATTTCAAATTAACAATGAACAGTCGTTTTGTTCAGCGCTCGGCTTAAGCGGTGCAGTAAGACGTCAAGTGTGAATATGAGACGAATCTGCATTTGTGTAAAATAACAATCTAATTCACTCTGAAAGCTCCACATGTATCTGTGTTCAGCTAGATCAGCTGTTTCGCTTTTAAACTTGTGTTACAGCTCGAGGTGCTGAGAAATTGTGAGAATCAGCTTTTTATTTTCAGTGTATAAGTGTCAAAAACAATCCCATTATTTTACATTAGCCTAAAATATATGCAGTTCCATGGGACCATGGAACGCATTAACAGGTTTTCCATACATCCTTATGGGAAAAAATACCTTGAAACTAAACACCTTTTAAACTTAACGCCAGTTCCAATCGACGTTGAGTTTCGAGGTACCACTTTAACTTTTATTTAATCCTTGGCTCACAAGTGTGTGAATATCGTACCAGTGGCAGGAATTGACAGTGCAGTGGTTGGGACATGTTAAACATGCCAATTATTTTTTTAAATGTTGATTTATTCTTGTGTTTGATGGTTAAAAAAAACACACACTTAAAATCTTCTCCAAGTAACAGTCATATTTAATGTAAAGTTTACAACAGTGTCAAAATCTCTCATCGCTAACCAGTTATTGCGTTCATGTAAGGGTTAACAGTGTGTCCATCCATCATCTGTTGGTACAGGTACAGTTATGTACATTGTATGGTCAAAAGTATGTAGCGACCTGACCATGAGCTTGTTGAAATTTGTATTCCATTTACATTTGGGCATTTAGCAGAAGCTTCAGTTTGGCTGTGATGGGTCTTGAAACAAATACCTTAACCACTGAGTTACCTCTGCCCTATTCCAAAACCTTGTCAAAGAAGCATGACAAGGAGTTCCCAAGAGTTGGGGTTGAGATCAAGGTCCTGCATCACGCCAGACTTATCAAGACATCTTCAAGGATCTCTGTGGGGATTTGTGGACAAGGGTACGGTCATGCTGAAACAGAAAAAGGTGTGTCCCAAACTGTTGTGACTGCTTTGAAAGCATGTTATTGATTTTATACACCTGTCGGCGGCAAATGTGGCTGAAAAGCATGAATTAATTATTATTATTATAATATTATATTATATTATTATATTATTATTATTAATTATAATTTCCCCCCAATTTTCTCCCCTAATCTAGTCGTGTCCAATTACCCTGATTGCATCCTCCACTGATTCAACCCTCCACCGCTGACTGAGCACGCTTCTCAACTGACACACGCCCCCTCCGACACGTGCTCAGTACAGACTGCATTTTTCACCTGCACGAGTCGATATATTCGCATATACCGATCAGCACTGTGCACGGAGAGCCTCACCCTGATCGGCATTATTTCTCAGCCCTGTGCAGGCGCCATCGATCAGCCAGCAGAGGTCGTAATTGCACCGGTTATGAGGACCCACACTCTGACTGCCCCTAACCCTATGAACAACAGCCAATCGTTGTTCATGCAGCCGTCTGGAGTGCTGGTGCTGGAGCCTATCCCAGCTTTTTAATGGGTGCAAGGCACACAGTAACACTTTGGACGGGACACCAGTCCATCGCAGGGCAGACACACACACACACACCCCATTCCCTGTTCTGTAGTTGGTATTAGTTGGAGAGTTGGTATTATGGTTTCGCATGGACGATAAGATCACAAATACTGTAAAGCTTGCATGTGCGCCGATGTATTCTCACAGAATCTACTGTATATTATGCCCCTGTGCCACGTTTTTACACTCCTCCCCCGGGTTTCCCCTCACCCTGTATCTTGCGTTCTCGTAGGCTGTAGTTTGACACCGCACTCGCTGCCGCTCGCAACCTGCTCGCAATGTGTGAACTTGTTGAACAGTTCACACATAGCGATCGAGAGCCCCGAGCGAATGCCGAGTCGGCTCCGAGCTGTACACCTTTGGGATGAATTAGAATGTTGATTGCATACCAGGCCTTCTCATGTAATGTTTCTCCAACATGCTTATGGTTAAATATGCACATACTTTTGACCATATACTGTGGATTATACAAAAAATAATAAAAATAAACATATATTGCTTGTGAATGTTTACTTCTTTTTGTTGTATTTGCCTTTACTTTGACACCCCGTTGACCGGTTCAATTCCAAATAAAAATAATCTGTCCTGAAAGTTAAATATTTAAATATTTATATATATTTATCTTCCTTTTTATTAAATCGTATATTATTCTATATATTTAGTGTTCTCCACCACCATCAATAAACCAACAATCATTCTCTGTTTTACCACTGCTTTATCCTGGTCAGATCCTTGTTTAATTCATTGGGCGAACGGCAGGAAACATCTGGGCAGCTTGCCCGTCCATCACATGTCTAGTAGCTCCAATTGGCCTGACTGGATGTCTTTGGACATTCATTCATTCATTCATTTTCTTAACCACTTGTCCAATAAGGGTCACGGGGGTTGGGGGGTTGGTTGGGGGGGGGGGCCTATCCCAGCTTTTCAATGGGTGCAAGGCACACAGTAACACCCTGGATGGGACGCCAGTCCATCGCAGGGCAGACACACACACACACTCATAGGGCAATTCAGTGTCTCCAATTAACCTGACTGCATGTTTATGGACTGTGGGAGGAAACCGGAGCTCCCAGAGGAAACCCACGCAGACATGGGGAGAACATGCAAACTCAGCACAGAAAGGACCTGAACCGCACCACCTGGGGATCGAACCCAGAACCTTCTTGCTGTGAGGCAAGTCCTCATTTGGACTTGTAGGAGGAAACTCCACACAGAAAGGACCCTGGATGCCAGACTGGGGAATTGTACCCAGGTACCTAGGGTACTCACCGTGCCGCCCATGACACCAACATCGGGCTACTAACCAGGGACCTTACACAGCATCAAAGACTCCATCTCTTTTATTTTTTAGTCTGGTCTTTCCCACCCAGCAGACTAGTGGCCAATTTTAACTCAGGAGGTCTCATGATTTTAACTCTGAGAGTTTAGAATACCAGCGCTGGTGCACTAGAGGAATCTCCCGCTGCTCCACCTGAATGCCCATGAAACCAGTGTTTCTAATTAGGGGAATATATTTCGGAAGAATGGCATTTCATCTATCCAGTACCTTTCCAGAGACGTGTACATTCGATGCATTAAAGCTTTCTGGTGTCCAGTGGTGGTCCAACACTTAATGTTGGTTTTTTTCCCCTTTATTTGTCACCTGTCGGCTGTAAAAATCCAAACTGAATTCAATTTTCCCAAAAGGTTGAACGTGATGACTCTTATATATCATTGTTTATTGTTAGGTTCTGTATTGTGTATCTTTAATATACGTGTGTTCCTCTAACTGTGGTGTTTTTTCCTAAATCGATAAGAACGGTGCAGATACTCGGTACCTTTGAGCTTGCGAATACTATATTATTGCTATTTCATAACTTTTGCCTTAAGCACTTGACAGCAAATTTAATACAGCATCAGAGCGGAGTGATGTGAGCGCGCGGCCTATTTCTGCTCAAAACAGCGATTCCTCTTCTTGCTTGACCAGTGGGGAGTGTAGAAAGTGCAGGGAGTCCCACCTGTTTGTGTTGGGGTGGTGAACGTGTTCCCCTAATCACTCAAACATAGTGTCTAAACTCTTAATGTCTGGATTGATATTTGTATTTAATATATAAATAACTTTATACACTATATACACACTGATCAGCCATAACATTAAAACCACCTCCTTGTTTCTACACTCACTGTCCATTTTATCAGCTCCACTTACCATATAGAAGCACTTTGTAGTTCTACAATTACTGACTGTAGTCCATCTGTTTCTCTACATACTGTTTTAACCTGCTTTCACCCTGTTCTTCAATGGTCAGGACCCCCACAGAACCACCACAGAGCAGGTATTATTTAGGTGGTGGATAATTCTCAGAACTGCAGTGACGCTGACATGGTGTTAGTGTGTGTTGTGCTGTGGACACTCACTGTCCACTCTATTAGACACTCCTACCTAATTGGTCCACCTTGTAGATGTAAAGTCAGAGACGATCGCTCATCTATTGCTGCTGTTTGAGTCGATCATCTTCTAGACCTTCATCACAGGACGCTGCCCACATGGCGCTGTTGGCTGGATGTTTTTGGTTGGTGGACTATTCTCAGTCCAGCAGTGACAGTGAGGAGTTTAAAAACTCCAGCAGCGCTGCTATGTATTATCCACTCATACCAGCACAACACACACTAACACACACCCACCATGTCAGTGTCACTGCAGTGCCGAGAATGATCCACCACCTAAATAATACCTGCTCTGTGGTGGTCCTTTGGGGGTCCTGACCATTGAAGAACAGCATGAAAGGAGGCTAACAAAGCATTTAGAGAAACAGATGGACTACAGTCAGTAATTGTAGAACTACAAATTCTATATGGTAAGTGGAGCTGATAGAAACAAGGAGGTGCTTTTAATGTTATGGCTGATCGGTGTATATCGTAGTCATCATTTTGGCTAAAAAAATCCAAAAATTCATCTGAAGTCATTGTACTTCTTCCATTCTGCGAGAAGTCCTGGGTACCTCAAGAGCACCCGGTAGTGAAATCATTTCCAGTGCTCCACCCTGAATGTGTACCAACGCGTGCGACGGTGAACCGGCACTGGCCGCGCTTTCAGAACCCATGGGGAGAGTAAGGATCAGGCACAGCACCAGCAACGCCGAGCTCAGAGCAGGCACGGAGGCGGCGTCGTGGTTGGCGCGGATGCATTTCTTCCCGTCTTTGCAGAGCGAAACCTGGCACAGGACGCCGTTGAAGTTGGGTGGGCAGTTGCAGCGCTGGTTCTGGTGGCACGTGCCGCCGTTGTGGCACATCAGCAGCTCGTCGTCGCATACGTTCGCTACGGAGGGAAAACAACAAACAAAAGTCCTTAGAGTAATCAGCCTTGTGAAGAAATGGTTTCATTTGTTGGTAGATAAAAAATGAACAGATTAATTGATTGATCAAGTATGTGAAGGCTTGTAGGTGGTAGGACCTGGTAGGACCTCCTTAACTTTGAAAGTACTGATCAATTTATGGGAGTTCCCACAACATTTTAATTGGACACACATTATTTCCTTTATGTCACATGCTGTTTGACTTGTTTGTTTGTCTTGTCACATGATCTTCCTTACGTTAAGCTTGTGTAAAGCTCTCTGATGCAGAAATGAAACAAGTGAATGGAACAGCCCTTAAGGCCTCCGCATACTTCCAGCAGTTTCGTTTTGCCAGTCGCGTCTGCTCCACAGCTGCAGGTGACGCTGTGACATTTGATGTCAAGTTCCATGACTACAGAAAAACGATGGCTGCGTCCAAAATCGCATACTTAACCAGTATGTACTAAAGAGTGCGCACTTATCCGGGTACTTTTCGTGTACGGTTGAATGAATACTATGTATTCACACACACTCCCCGCTACTGCGTACTGTTCAGTATGGAAGTATGCGATTTCGGATGCAGCCGATGATCACAGTTGGGACGCTCCTCAAAATCATCCATGTTTGTTTTCATTCCCTTTTTTTTACCGGCCAATCACCGGCGTAGTAGGTACTTTTAGTAGGTCCGGCGAGGTTAGGTAATAATTTTGTATTTCAAGGCCTGGCTTGCATTTAACATATTCATTCCTGGCACCCAGGTGGCACAGCGAGATTCTGAACTCCTCGGTTCAAAACTCGACGTTGCCACTGGTTGGCTGGGCACCATCTAGCGATCATAATTGGCAGTGCCTGCAGCAGATACTAATTGGCCACCGTATCTGCTAGGGTGGGATGCCGGACTGTGTGGGTGGGATCTTCATAAGCCGTGTGAAAAGCCGCCTGTGCAGAATGCAGGGACTAGAAGGGTTGAGTTCAGTGCACTCTGCTGACCAATCAAGTCACAGCAAACTGTGTGTGACCCTAACCAAAACCATTACAGCCTAGGTCCGTTATAGTGAGTCAAGTCAAGTCAAATTTATTTGTATAGCACTTTTTACAATGGACATTGTCTCAAAGCAACTCAAAAACCACTGTTGAGCAAGCAGAGGGTGACAGTGGCAAGGAAAAACTCATAGGACTTAGCAGGGACCCCCATTCACCTTGGGTGGCCTGGAGGATAATTTGAATAAATAGGATTTACACAAATCATACCAACACAAAATTAAATTGAACTAAAAGTTATAACTATACGGCAGGCGTCCATCACATCTATCAGGAGCAGCATTGTTGGAACTTGTGGACAGTCTCGACTTGTAGAATCGTCCCGACAGTAGAGTGTGATTCATCACTCCAGACAATTTGTTTTCACAGGCTCAGGGTCCAGTGTGTGCTAGGGTGTGCTTTATACCCTGGGGGAGGGGGGGGGGGTTAAAATAGAATAACTATAGAATGGAAAATCTGTGTAAATCCTGAGCTTTTTTCGCTGCAATGAGACGCTGCTCCCATCTAGTGGTGATTGGGGACAATAACATCTGAAGAGTATTGGAAATTTAATTGCTCTTGTAGCGATCTCTAATTATTTATTCTTTCTGTGCGGCCAGCTAATAAATGACCCACGGACTGGCACCGGTCCACGGCTCGGTGGTCGGGGACCATTGCTCTAAAAGAACAGTTCTTAAATTCTAAGAAGCTGCCCCATTCTTGAGCTTGTCTGACCTAACGGCTGAGCTGGTGTTGATCCTAAAGATACCACGTTCCCAGTAACAGAAGTTAACTGGAAGAGGTCTAGCAGGGCACAAATTGGACATGAAAAGGTGTCATCATGATAGTGCTACATTCACTGTCATTCTACTGCTAATTTGTGTCATCCTTGAGCATTACATAAAGGCTTTGTGTTGGTGTTAGTGTCTGTGTAAAATCTATTTCGGGATTGGTCAGTGTAACTGTTTACGGTACAGCCAGTCGATCGTTTTCATTCAGTGTCTGTAAAGAGTTCCGGGAAGGAACTTGATGAAAGCGATACAGCTGGGTGAAGCTTGATTTGTGGCTAAAACCAGGATGTAATAATCATATATCACTCAAGAACGCCCAGTGTTCCTGTCTTGAGAGATTTTTTTTGGAATTTAAAGCAATATCTCTACAGTGTCTGAAGAATCATAAAACAGTGTGTTGTTGTGTAAGAGTTTATTGCTGTGAGGCACCAGAGCTTAATAGAGAGTTACAGTCAGTCTAGCTGAGAAATAATAAAAACTGGTATATATAAACGAGGTGTTGAAACCTGAAGTATTCTATTTTTGCAGTAATGACACAAGCTGGGTGGTTTAAGATCTGTCCACAGTCCCTAGTACAATCTGTCAGGGTTTACTGATATTAAGATACTCGAGTGCTTCCCGAAAACAAGCTGAAATTGAAGTTTCTGATGTCTTTCGGTCCATCTGAGATGAGCTTGGTCTCAGAGATGTACGACTAACTCTTTGTGTAGATTGCACTGCGGTGTTCCACAAGTCTCGGTCCATAGTCCAGTTTTGTTTTACTTTTACATACACTCTTTAAGCATTTCATATCATTTTAGTACAGCATTAGAACTTGCCAAATCCCTAATAGCCATAATAGCTTAATAAAAAAGCACAACAATCATAAATCTACAGACTATGGACTAGAATCGGTTGGGAGTTTTCCAAACTCAGTTACTCGAGTCGTGTTTTTAGCTGCTTTAGACTTCGAGATGTTAAACATTTTGTCATGTTGAATATCCAGTGGCCAGTATGAGAGAATTGTACCCAAAACACCAAATTTAACAGCCCTGCTCCCCATTTACACCTGGGACCTTGACACATGACACCAGGGAGGGACAACGACACATTTGGGCACAATTTGGACATGTTCACTGTGGGGTGTACTCACTTATGTTGCCAGCTATTTAGACATTAATGGCTGTGTGTTGAGTTATTTTCAGAAGACAGTAAATCTACACTGCTATACAAGTTGTACACTGACTACTCTAAGTTATATCCAAGTTTCATGTCTATAGTGTTGTCCCATGAAAAGATATAATGAAATATTTGCAGAAATGTGAGGGGTGTACTCACTTTTGTGATACACTGTACACTCTTCAAGCATTTCATATTATTTTAGTACAGCATTAGAACGTGTTTTGCTCTGAATAAAAAAGCACAACTATCATAAATCTATAGACTATAAACTTGAATCGCTTGGGAGTTGTATTCAATCTCTGAAAATGTAAATTTGTATAAAATGTGGGTGTTCTTGTAAGTGTGCACTTACGGTGACATCCATGTTTCCAGTAGTAACCAGGCAAACACTCATCACACTTTGTGCCCATCGTCCCATCTTTACACTGGCAGAATCCTGTGGCATTACATCGGTCATGGAGTGAACCCATCTGATTACAACCACACTCTGAAATGACAAAGTTCACAAGAAAATGTTTTAAGCTACACACTGTATTTAAAAACACAAAACTGCAAAAGCAAGACTATTAAAATCTATCTATCCTTATTTTTATCCGGGCTTAGGACCGGCACTGAGAGTGCACTGACGAGTGCACCTAGAAATGGTATGGCTCCAACATGGCCAATCATGTCTGGGTAGATGCCCAACTGGCTGTTAGCACCGCTTAGATTCGAACCCTGGATCTTACCAGTAGTGGACTAGCATATTTTATATATCAATCTCAGTGCCAAATGTAATGGCTAAAAATATCTAGACACCTTATATTATTCTAAAACCATGAGCATTAATATAGAGTCACTTCTGGTGTTTGCAGCTATAACAGCATTCACTCTTCTAGGAATGCTTTCCTCAAGATGTGGAAACGTGTGGTAAAGTTCTGGCTGTCTCAGATAGATGCTAACCTATTTAAATTTGGTGTAGTAATAGCAGGTAAAGACCACACCAGTTAACTGTGGTTGAATGGCTAAATGGAGAATTAAACTAGTGCATGTTCTAAATCAGAGGTCCCCAACCTTTTTTACAACGGACCGGTTTCATATATATATACAGTGTATCACAAAAGTGAGTACACCCCTCACATTTCTGCAGATATTTAAGTATATCTTTTCATGGGACAACACTGACAAAATGACACTTTGACACAATGAAAAGTAGTCTGTGTGCAGCTTATATACAGTGTATCACAAAAGTGAGTACACCCCTCACAGTTCTGCAGATATTTAAGTATATCTTTTCATGGGACAACACTGACAAAATGACACTTTGACACAATGAAAAGTAGTCTGTGTGCAGCTTATATAACAGTGTAAATTTATTCTTCCCTCAAAATAACTCAAAATACAGCCATTAATGTCTAAACCACCGGCAACAAAAGTGAGTACACCCCTAAGAGACTACACCCCTAAATGTCCAAATTGAGCACTGCTTGTAATTTTCCCTCCAAAATGTCATGTGATTTGTTAGTGTTACTAGGTCTCAGGTGTGCATAGGGAGCAGGTGTGTTCAATTTAGTAGTACAGCTCTCACACTCTCTCATACTGGTCACTGAAAGTTCCAACATGGCACCTCATGGCAAAGAACTCTCTGAGGATCTTAAAGGACGAATTGTTGCACTACATGAAGATGGCCAAGGCTACAAGAAGATTGCCAACACCCTGAAACTGAGCTGCAGCACAGTGGCCAAGATCATCCAGCGTTTTAAAAGAGCAGGGTCCACTCAGAACAGACCTCGCGTTGGTTGTCCAAAGAAGCTGAGTGCACGTGCTCAGCGTCACATCCAACTGCTGTCTTTGAAAGATAGGCGCAGGAGTGCTGTCAGCATTGCTGCAAAGATTGAAAAGGTGGGGGGTCAGCCTGTCAGTGCTCAGACCATACGCCACACACTACATCAAATTGGTCTGCATGGCTGTCACCCCAGAAGGAAGCCTCTTCTGAAGTCTCTACACAAGAAAGCCCGCAAACAGTTTGCTGAAGACATGTCAACAAAGGACATGGATTACTGGAACCATGTCCTATGGTCTGATGAGACCAAGATTAATTTGTTTGGTTCAGATGGTCTCAAGCATGTGTGGCGGCAATCAGGTTAGGATTACAAAGATAAGTGTGTCATGCCTACAGTCAAGCATGGTGGTGGGAATGCCATGGTCTGGGGCTGCATGAGTGCAGCAGGTGTTGGGGAGTTACATTTCATTGAGGGACACATGAACTCCAATATGTACTGTGAAATAATGAAGCAGAGCATGATCCCCTCCCTCCGGAAACTGGGTCGCAGGGCAGTGTTCCAGCATGATAATGACCCCAAACACACCTCTAAGATGACCACTGCTTTATTGAAGAGGCTGAGGGTAAAGGTGATGGACTGGCCAAGCATGTCTCCAGACCTAAACCCAATAGAACATCTTTGGGGCATCCTCAAGCGGAAGGTGGAGGAGCGCAAAGTCTCGAATATCCGCCAGCTCCGTGATGACGTCATGGAGGAGTGGAAAAGCATTCCAGTGGCAACCTGTGAAGCTCTGGTAAACTCCATGCCCAGGAGAGTAAAGGCAGTTCTGGGAAATAATGGTGGCCACACAAAATATTGACACTTCAGGAACTTTCACTAAGGGGTGTACTCACTTTTGTTGCCGGTGGTTTAGACATTAATGGCTGTATATTGAGTTATTTTGAGGGAAGAATAAATTTACACTGTTATATAAGCTGCACACAGACTACTTTTCATTGAGTCAAAGTGTCATTTTGTCAGTGTTGTCCCATGAAAAGATATACTTAAATATCTGCAGAAATGTGAGGGGTGTACTCACTTTTGTGATACACTGTAACAGTGTAAATTTATTCTTCCCTCAAAATAACTCAATATACAGCCATTAATGTCTAAACCACCGGCAACAAAAGTGAGTACACCCCTAAGAGACTACACCCCTAAATGTCCAAATTGAGCACTGCTTGTCATTTTCCCTCCAAAATGTCATGTGATTTGTTAGTGTTACTAGGTCTCAGGTGTGCATAGGGAGCAGGTGTGTTTAATTTAGTAGTACAGCTCTCACACTCTCTCATACTGGTCACTGAAAGTTCCAACATGGCACCTCATGGCAAAGAACTCTCTGAGGATCTTAAAAGACGAATTGTTGCGCTACATGAAGATGGCCAAGGCTACAAGAAGATTGCCAACACCCTGAAACTGAGCTGCAGCACAGTGGCTAAGATCATCCAGCATTTTAAAAGAGCAGGGTCCACTCAGAACAGACCTCGCGTTGGTCGTCCAAAGAAGCTGAGTGCACGTGCTCAGCGTCACATCCAACTGCTGTCTTTGAAAGATAGGCGCAGGAGTGCTGTCAGCATTGCTGCAGAGATTGAAAAGGTAGGGGGTCAGCCTGTCAGTGCTCAGACCATACGCCGCACACTACATCAAATTGGTCTGCATGGCTGTCACCCCAGAAGGAAGCCTCTTCTGAAGTCTCTACACAAGAAAGCCCGCAAACAGTTTGCTGAAGACATGTTAACAAAGGACATGGTTTACTGGAACCATGTCCTATGGTCTGATGAGACCAAGATTAATTTGTTTGGTTCAGATGGTCTCAAGCATGTGTGGCGGCAATCAGGTGAGGAGTACAAAGATAAGTGTGTCATGCCTACAGTCAAGCATGGTGGTGGGAATGCCATGGTCTGGGGCTGCATGAGTGCGGCAGGTGTTGGGGAGTTACATTTCATTGAGGGACACATGAACTCCAATATGTACTGTGAAATACTAAGCAGAGCATGATCCCCTCCCTCCGGAAACTGGGTCGCAGGGCAGTGTTCCAGCATGATAATGACCCCAAACACACCTCTAAGATGACCACTGCTTTATTGAAGAGGCTGAGGGTAAAGGTGATGGACTGGCCAAGCATGTCTCCAGACCTAAACCCAATAGAACATCTTTGGGGCATCCTCAAGCGGAAGGTGGAGGAGCGCAAAGTCTCGAATATCCGCCAGCTCCGTGATGTCGTCATGGAGGAGTGGAAAAGCATTCCAGTGGCAACCTGTGAAGCTCTGGTAAACTCCATGCCCAGGAGAGTTAAGGCAGTTCTGGGAAATAATGGTGGCCACACAAAATATTGACACTTCAGGAACTTTCACTAAGGGGTGTACTCACTTTTGTTGCCGGTGGTTTAGACATTAATGGCTGTATATTGAGTTATTTTGAGGGAAGAATAAATTTACACTGTTATATAAGCTGCACACAGACTACTTTTCATTGTGTCAAAGTGTCATTTTGTCAGTGTTGTCCCATGAAAAGATATACTTAAATATCTGCAGAAATGTGAGGGGTGTACTCACTTTTGTGATACACTGTATATATATAAGATATAATTTCACGGACCGGCGGGGGAGGGAGGATTTAAAATAGAGTAGCTATAGCATTGGAAAATCAGTGTGAATCCTAAGCTTTTTTTTCGCTGCAATGAGACGCTGCTCCCACCTAGTGGTGATAGAAGACAGTAACACCTGAAGAGATTTGGAAATTTAATTGCTCTTGTAGCGATCTCTAATTATTTATTCTTTCTGTGCAGCCCGGCCCGGTGGTTGGGGACCACTGTTCTAAAGGACTTTGGTACTGCTGTGGAAAAATAAGATAAAATGATAAATGAAAACAAAGATTGACTGGACTGGAAGAATTTACTGGCACGATCGTGGGTTCTTACAGCAGTGGAATAGCTGAAGAACAAGAAACAGATACTATGGCCATCTCTTCATACTGCTCTAGTCACATCACATTGGGTGTTGGACTTTAGAACCTCCATTCTGTGCTAACTGTTGACTTTCATTAAGCTGTGTTAAAG
>NC_086003.1:6317500-6320000 GCF_030014385.1 Trichomycterus rosablanca | reverse complement strand
TGAATTGGAGACACTAAATTGTCCATGACTGTGTTCGATATAACCTTGTGTAATGAGTAACTACCGTTCCTGTCATGAATGTAACCAAAGGGTAAAATATGATGGTAAAATCCTAATAAACAAACAAACAAACACTTCCAGCACCTCAACCAGACAAATTACGAGTCACTGTTCCAGGGCAATAAGGTGAATCGCCATTCAGCTGTTCCACTTTCAGACAAACAGATGAACTGACAGTTCACATCCACGCCTGAATTATCATTTTAACAAAGCAAATGTCCAATCTGTTTAATGCATTTGGCTGGGCAGAGTATCGCCCTCCGTGAACAACAGGTGCACTATCTGTACGAGTAACACTCCATCCCTCACTGCTCCGTATTCCAATGAAAGGTGCGGCCTCTTCTCTTTCTTCCTCACAAAGCCTCCTCCCCAAAGACGCTCCGAAGAGGACAATGGCCGAGTGCTAAAGAGTTCAGGGCTCAAGTTACGGCCGTGTCAAAGCCCCACAACGCACTAAAGCGCTTCACAAAGCTCAGTGCAGAACCGGAGAGCGGTTTAGAACAAGATACCTCATTTAAAACATCCTGTCTTTCAGGGGCGAACTTCTGAAGTCTGATTTATTTGAGGTGGATGCTGGTCTCTGGGGGGACAGCCTCTTTCTCTGACCAGATTAAAGTCTGGAGGATCTGGTGGGTGGGAACATGGACTCATCAGAAAGGGCGCAAACTTACAATGAAATGTGTCCTAAATTACAAACTACTGTAGACAACTTGTGAATGGTATAGTTACACACTATGAAGCACATAGTATGCAATTTGGACTGGGACGAGGTAAAATGCACTGTAGCATTAGCAGTCACTGTACAGGATGTTTGTTTATTAGGATTTTAACGTCATGTTTTACACTTTGGTTACTTTCACGACGGGAACGGTAGTCACTCATTACACAAGATTCATCAGTTCACAAGGTTATATCGAACACAGTCATGGACAATTTAGTATCTCCAGTTCACCTTACTTGCACCTCTTTGGACTGTGGGAGGAGACCCACGTAGACACGGGGAGGACATGCAAACTCCACACAGAAAGGACCCGGACCGCCCCACCTGGGGATCAAACCCAGGACCTTCTCGCCGTGAGGCAACAGTGCTACCCACTTAGCCGCCGTGCCGCCCCTGCACAGGCTGTAAAATTGAAGCTACATTGAAGCTAAATGCCATTCTAATCCGTCTGCTCCCCCCAGACACAGCCAAATCTGTACATAGACAATCGACCGGATGATAGCAATTGCTGGGGATTCGAACGCTGTATCTTACAATATACAGTCACAGCAAGTCAGGGTTAAGGGCCTTGCTCAAGGGCGCAACAGTGGCAACCTGGCAGTGGTGGGGTTTGAATCTTAACCTTAACCGTTAGGCAACAACTGCTGGCGTGATTTACTACTAAGCCACCCGAATGCCCATCAAAACACGATTTTTTTGTGTTCTAAATTGGCCTTCTGACACAAAGCCAATAGCAGTTCCTAGTGCAATATAATATAGTTTAGTTTGACAAACATAATAAAGGCAATCAAAAAGACGACAACTGATACCTAAGTAGTTTCTACTCCAATAAGTCACCATGTAGCCGACTAATGTCATTATGGCATAACCTTGTCTAGAACGTTTGTCAATTTCTGCATCCTGATGGCAAAGAAAATCAGGAAGAGAGTAGTATCTTGTTAGATACGCCATTGGGTGAGGCATCCTCTTTGTGTAAACACTTATAATGGCTGAATAATGGGCTTATTCCTGTGTGGGTCACGTATGCTCTGCCACCGGGACAGATCGAGGAACGGGCGCGCAATTTTCTCCTCGGCGCGCGCATGCAATCACACAAACAATCACCTGACCCATCTGATAATGCGCTGTTGCGCCAGATTGCATCACACAAATCTTTCACTCTCCCAGACTTCTGCATAAACATCAGACGGCAGAAATAAAGCTCAGAAGCTCTTAATGAGCGCAGGGACGCCGCGGCACTTTCTTGTGGAATCCTGAGATCTGGAATGCTCGCTATGTTTGGATTTAGGAGATAAAAAACACACTTCCTGTCTTTGCCTACACCCTTCCAATAATGTTTTTCGTGTGTGTGTGTGTGAAAGCGCCGAGGATACAACGGGGCACGAAGATTGAGTCGGAACATCTGTGTGTGTGTGGAAAGAGAGAAAGTGGCAATGGGAGAAGCGTGCAGACTTTTATAATACCCTGCTCTTGATTGCATTTAGAGTGCATGTGTGAATGCGAGTCTGTGTGGGTGGGAAATGTGAACAAAGCTTTGATTCCAGTAACCAACATCTGCGCTGACAGGAAGTTTACAAAAGGAGCAGAACAGCACTGCAGGCCCCAAGTCCTTCCCTTCCTACCCCCGTCTCCCCCCCACCTCCTTCCACTGATGCCTTTTTCCTCCCATCCTTTCTCATCCGCCTGGGAGTAAGAGATGGTCCTTCATTGCCTTGCATG